>NW_015387051.1:267963-284033 GCF_001527695.2 Protobothrops mucrosquamatus | reverse complement strand
TTATTATTATTATTATTATTATTATTATTATTATTATTATTATTATTATTATTATTATTATTATTATTATTATTATTATCTTTGCATTAAGCCAAGGATATTTTATAAAAACTATTCTTATTAAATCTTCACGTAGATTCACGCTCGTACACTAAAACAGTTTAAAAAAAAACAAAAAAAAAACCCACCAACTTTGCATATTCCAAATTCTTGCCCTGTCAACAAGAAACTGCTTCACTGATTTCTGTTCATTTCACCGGCAAAGAAAATTTGCAAGAAAGTTGCTGAGCACTTCTATTATTATTTGGGGGGGGGGGGGAAGAGGACATCTTTCTCTCCAATTATTTCAACAAAGGCACCTTTCAAGCTATAGAAAACGATGCCATTTTCTTCTGCCAGCTTTGTGGCGCACACACTCGCATGCATGCACGGATACACAGAGAATCACTGTGATGCTAAACATTGTCCACAATTGTTATGGAAATCCATTTCTCTGTATGCTGTTGTCATGGCAGCTGAAGATCAAGAAAACGTATGTCCCATACAGTCATTTGTACTGATTTGGAAAACAGTGAAAAACAGTCAAATACACCCCGGTCTCATTTCAAAAACCCAGCCTGGTTTTCAACTTAAGGTTGTCGTGCAATTGTTTTAAGCACACACCCCTTTTTTTTTAAAGTCATTGTCTGATTTGATCTAGGCTTGCAATATGATTTCTGCTTCTTTTTTTTTTAATGTGACGTGATTTATTTTAATGGCCAAAAATATGCTGACAGCTTCAAGATGCGCAGGATCTACCTGCAGAAGGGAAGCCGTGACGGTGTGTTTTGTGTGTAAATTTTAATGTTGATCTATTTTAATTTTAGCAGCCTCTCCCGCCACGTTAAAACGCTAAGTCACATGCACAGATTAAAGGACAGGAAATTACTTCGTTGCACTGAATCTGTTCCCCAACAAGGTGGAGCTCAGATAAAAAAAGCTTTTTAAAAAAACACAAATGCAATTTATTTGCGACTTAGAGGTGCATTAAAGGCCTTAGAGTCTCCAGTGTCTGATACACCAAGTCCATGGGTATACTTCAATTCTTTTTAAGCAGCGAAGTCTTCCAGCAGTCTTCCTTGTTTCTTCCAAAGAAAGACATTGCAATGCATACATATCACCACCATTTTCTCCGCCTGAAGCAATTGTGGGAATAAATGAATGGAAATTCCTAAAATGGGAGAGACCCTTTCTTGTGAGTTAAACTAAATTGATGTGATTTTAGTTTTGTTCGTTGTTTTTTTTAAAAAGTGGGTATTTATTTGTTTATCCAATACATATGCTACTTTTCAAAAGCCAGCTGTGTAAAAAGGCACAGTGAAAACAAAATAATTAAATTGCACCATGTTTTGAATAGTGGTGGCTATGGAATTCTGTTTTTGACTTGAAGGGGAAATAGCTGTAACGGTTAGCTCATTCATTCGTTAGATGAATTGGTGATGAAAAGCATTTTGATTGCTAATAAATCCATCAGCTGACCCCCTCTCTCCCCCCCCCTCTCTCTGTGCGTTTGGGTGTATGTGTGTCTGTGCCCGCGTGTGTGCATTGCTCAGTTTATTCTGGAGAGGGAGCCAGTCTAAAAAGAATGCCTAAACAAAATAAAGATTTCTTGCAAAAGCCACACTGCTTTTATCACTTAGTAGGCTGGCTCAGAAGTTGGGTAAAAGCCAGAGAAACTCTATTTTAATTTCGCTTTCTAAACGGCTGCTTCTCCCTCATTCCCGGTAGATCTCTCTTAATGCTTTTTTTTACTTATTTATTAATAATTATTCATAAAATAATAGAATTTACATAGTAATTATTAATCAATAACATTAATAACAGAATAACAAAGTTGGAAGGGCGCTTGGAGGTCTTCCTAGTCCAACACTTTGATCAAGCAGGAAACCCTTAATGGATGATTAATTTGATTATTCGTAAAGAACATGTTACTGTGATGAGTTTTTTTTAATACCGTAAATTAAAGAATGCTTTTTAAAAAATTTAAAAAAAATTGCAACTTGAAGTGCCATCTAAAAAGAGGCATGCCCTTTGCTGAAAATGGGAGGGAGCATGCCTCTTCTGAAGCAATTACTGTACTGATGAATTGGCTTCTAAAACAGAGCATGCTTCTTGTTTCAGGATGAGATTTTTCCTCCTCCTGAATCCATTGATCAGCTAAAACTCACATATTTAATTTACAAACATGATGTTAGCTTTGTCCGTTTACCAGCTAAAAACCCGCATCTTTAATTTATAAATAAGGAACTCGGCTTCCGATATTCCATCACCTCCTCTCCTAACACAGAAGTACACACCCAGTCATTTGCTACAGGAACTTCGCCATGTGGTGAACAATTATGAAATCTGGAACTTCTTGAATACACAGATGAATCATGAATGGACACAGGGAGAATGCAACTTGTAAATTTGAGCCAACACCTGCTTCTCTCTGTGTTAAGAACTGATTCCATTCCAGGTCATCTGACCTGTCCTATCTATTGGTCAAATCGGAAAAAAAACCCACCCCAGCTTTCTGATTTGGATTCATGACTGTATTCATATTATCAATAAGAATCTCATTAAATGAGGCATTTGGTTTGTCTTCACGGAGAATGAAATGATAAATTGGCCGGGGAAGTGATTTAAGGAAGGAGGTGTCTGGCCTAAGCTGTCTCTCAGCCAGAATGAGAGAAATCCAGCTTTAACAACAATAACAACAAAAAAGACAGAACTCATTCCAGCTATGAAATCGAAGCAATAGAGAGATGGATGGTTATTCAAATGGATATCACAAGTACGTTCAGATGGTTCATCTCTATCTCCTGGAAAGTGTGGCGCTACCAGGAGAGAGAGAAAAATGCCTTGGACTTGTTTGAGAATAACACATCCCAAAGAGCTGAATTAAAACCAGGAGGTCATTGCAGCCTCCAATCATAATGATATGTTAATAGCATTCTAATGAGGGGATCATAAATGAACATTAAAATTGGTTTGGCGTTTGCTAATTCAAGGCCGTAACGGTTTCCAAAGGATATGTTGATGGATTCCAGTCAGCCCACTATTTGGATGAAATTGTTTTGGCATTGTGGTCCTGGATCCTTAAAGGCCCAATAATTGGATAGTATTATCTTCTCCATAATTCCATGCTGGATTTTTTTTTTCCCCTCTCTCTCCTCCTGCTGGATTTCTATAGAGATGACAACTTTGAGTGGTTCCATTAGAAAAGAAGGGCAGGAAAATACACCTCAAAAGCTAAACTAAACTAAAAACTCATGAAGAAGGAAGTTATGTTGGGTTCAGGAGTTACACCTGTCTTCCCTTGCTCTGCTTCTGACTCAGTTTGATGGAACAGAATTTATGTGGGGCATTTGGACGTAAAAGGAGAGAGAATTTTCAAGAAAGACTCATGAGAAAAGTGTGTTATTGGTTATTTAATTATAAGATGACCTAAGGTTGTGGGTGTGGGTGTGAATGTAGTGAACTATAACTAAATGGGTGTTGACCCTTTCAGATACCTTTAAATAATTTTTTAGATGCCCCTAATTACCCAAGTCTTGGAATGGAATGGAATGGAATGGGGAGAGAGGGGGAGACCATTTATTAAATTAATAAGCTACTTCCAGATTTATTCTCAGTGCTGTCATGTATCCAGCTTCCTGTGATTCCAATCAATGCATGCACTACTCTTCATTTCATCAAATAAAAAAAAATCAAAACAGAGATTTGCAGCCATTGTGTTTAAATAAACCAGATGTATGTTGACACTGATTTTTTTAACAGCAGGGGGTACTAATTTATCTAATCAATATTATAACCAGTACAGAGGGGATATGTTCACGGAGCTGTTTCAAAAAGAAATTAGTTCCGAGAACATTTGCCTAGTTACGATACATTAACACTTTCTAACCTTTTGACATTTTTACCCTAGAGAGCTTGCGTAGCTCCAGATGATCACTTAGATGGCAGCAAAGAGTTAGAATGTTGTCTACTCTGGGCTGCCATCTAGTGGATTTCTAGACCTCTGCATTCAAAATAACCAATCATTAAGTCAATGAATAGGAACACGAGAGGATTTTGAAGTGCAATTT
Source organism: Protobothrops mucrosquamatus (assembly GCF_001527695.2). Taxonomy (NCBI): domain Eukaryota; kingdom Metazoa; phylum Chordata; class Lepidosauria; order Squamata; family Viperidae; genus Protobothrops; species Protobothrops mucrosquamatus. Next base: position 279,924 of record NW_015387051.1, on the reverse strand, counting down.
TGAAGTGTTCCTTTATAGGCCCGCTTAAGACTGCTTCAGAGCTTAAGGAAGTGTACATTTCCTGCCTCAGAATGATTGCTTTTACAGCACACGGCCCAAACCTGTAGAGTTTGGGTGGCCTTTAAATTTATAAATAATATATAAATGCCAGGATTGAAATGAATCATGGCTGAGTTTGACGTGATGTGGGAAACGAGCCATAGTTTCCATTTTTTCTCAACATCTGAAATGCTTATAATGCAAGATAATATTTTGGACACTGGGTGGAATGTATTGCATGTCATACATTATACACTAATTATTAAGGAATCTAATAACTCTGCTTGTTTTTTTTGGGGGGGGGAAGGTTACTTTTTGGGAACCTGCCTTATTGCGGCTGCAGTAGAAGAATCTTTTTTCCAGTCCAACCTGCAGATGGAAGAAATTCTAACCGGTTCCAGAAAATACATACTGTCCCTGGACTGCTGCAATTTCCCTAATTGTTTAATATATTTGTCAACAAAACGCCGTGCTTCACACCTAGATGATACCATCTGAAATCTGTTAACCATAAAGCTCCGATTAGATCTGACCTTTAGAGGCAGGTTCCTTAAATCAAATAAAATCTCTTCAGCAGAACAAACACTCTGGCAGATGTCACCCATATGCATATTTGAGATAAACATGGTTATTGCTTTGAGGTGCCATATTACACATATTCTCAAGCTGTAACATTCCTTTTGTCCCTTATCTGCTAAAATGAATTATTAGCTTTGTTTCCACGCATTCGGATGGGCAGCCACCTGTTGTCAACAGAATAATTCATCTCAGAGGTGAATAATTCATCTCTGAAGTCTCTTTCCCTTTTCAAGACATAATAATTCTCCATTCAACAAATTCTAAGGGACTTTTTTTCTTCTTCTTTTTCTCTGCCGCTTCCCTGTTTGATCACACTTAATTGTCCGTTCTGGATGTAGACCAGAAGATACGATGGGATTTCGTAGAAGAATGATATGGAGTTATCATAATGAAGTTTCTCTAGATTCTTCAGAACGAGGCAATAATAGAGAAGAGCAGCAAAGATGATTAGAGGTCCGGAGGCTAAAACATACGAGGAACAGTTGCTGGAATTGGGTATGTCTAGTTTGATGAAGAGAAGGACGAGGGGGGACATGATAGCAGTGTTCCAGTATCTCAGGGGCTACCACAAAGAAGAGGGAGTCAAGCTATTCTCCAAAGCACCTGAAGGCAGGACAAGAAGCAACAGATGGAAACTCACCAAAGAGAGAAGCAACTGAGAACTAAGGAGAAACTTCCTGACAATCAGAACAATTAACCAGTGGAACAACCTGCCTCCAGAAGCTGTGAATGCTCCATCACTGGAGGCTTTTAAGAAGAGACTGGACAGCCATTTGTCTGAAATGGTATAGGGTTTCCTGCCTGAGCAGGGGGGCTGAACTAGATGACCTCCAAGGTCCCTTCCAACTTTATTATTATTGTTATTGTTATTGTTGTTGTTGTCACTTGTCATCCCGAAGATGTTTTTTTCCCAAAAGACAACTGGACTTTCTTGGTTTCTTCCTTTGAAAACTTTTCACTTCTCATCCAAGATGCTGCTTTGGTTCTGTTCAGAACTTCTTCAGAACTGAAGCAGCCTCTTAGATGGGAAGTGAAACATTTTCAAAGGAATGTCTATAGAGATTCTCAGTCATCCAGGTTACAGTTGTCCCAAAGATGCTTTTTTTCAAAAGGCAACTGGACTTTCTTGTTTTTCTTTGAAGACGTTTCGCTTCTCATCCAAGAAGCTTCTTCAGCTCTGACTGGAGGTTGGGGAAGGGAAGGGTTTATATTCCTTGCAGACAACACAGACTCATCCCCAAGAGCTGCCCCTGTATTCGAGGGACACAGGGCAGAAAACAGCTCCACACACAGAGACCTTTCAGCAGTTCCAAGAAGGCTCCACACCCATTGGCACCACTCAGGTGATCCTGAGGACACAGACAAACCTCCAAGTGACCTCAACGACTCTCTAAAAAGATGCAAATGACCAGCTGTCTGCAAGGAGTATAAATCCTTCCATTCCCCACTATCCAGTCAGAACCTGAAGAAGCTTCTTGGATGAGAAGCGAAACGTCTTCAAAGAAAAACAAGGAAGTCCAGTTGCTTCTTGAAAAAGCACCCTTGAGATTTTCAATTGAAAAAAAAATCAAAAATGTCCAGTTACCTTTTGGAAAAAAGCATTTTGTGGACATCCATGACCTGGATAATTGAGAATCTCCATAGACAATAACTTCATTTGATCCCACAATAGATTGAATACCCCACCCTGAATATATTCCACCTTGAATACTGGGTGAATTTGGGGCCTCAGGCCCGAAGAGTCAAAGAAACTGGAGTAAGGAAATAAAAGGGCACCAGATGATCAGGGATTAGAAACATTTACAAGCAAAGCCTAAGAGACCTGTGTAAGTTGGATCTTGAGAAAACAATAACTGAGGGTATCATCATATCTTTTTAAATAATTGAAGGGATATCACAGGAGAAGCTTATAACCTGCTCTGTCATGTCAGGAGGGAGGACAATCTAATTAAGTGAAGGAAGGCTGGTTCCAGTTGAATCTTAGATACAACTTCTAATAGTAAGAGCACTTCAACCGCTGAATTTAACATCTGAAAATGGTGGTGGGGCAGATTCAAGCAGAAGCTGGACTGGGTTGCTTTAATTTGGATTCTCATGTGGAGCAGACGGTTACATTCAGAGGCCCAATGACCTGTTCCAACTTTAGAGTGGAAGTTAAAAAAAGAATAAGAAGGATTTAAATATGCAATTTAGTGTTCCTCAGTGTAGAGTTTAGTCAGCCTAGAGGTGATGGGAAGAATCCATGTCCCAACCCGGGATCTGTGAGCCTTTCTGTGTGGCCACAAGCGTCAATTTATTCCCAGATCCAAATCATTTTTACATAACTGATCAGGTGTGGCATCATCACCTGGCTTCAGACTTCTGCTGAGGACTTACCAACATCATCTGTTTTCATTTAACTTTTTTCTAGGGATTCCCGTCTGCAGTCAGCAACTAAAATAAATTGAGAACCAACATAGTGTTGTGGCTTAGGTGTTCAATGAGGAGCAGGGAGAGGCAGAAGTTCATGCGACAACTTTTGACACTCTCTTAACAAGCTGCTGCTGCGGGGACAAATAGGAGCAGAGAGGGCAACGTATGCCATATTGAGTTCCTATACAAAAAGGAAGACCTAAATCTAATAAATGAATAAATAAAAAATAGCATTAATTGGACCATGCCTGGTGCTATCAAGACTTCAACCATTAGAATTGGATGTACAGAATAGAGAATAACAGAATTGGAAGGGGCCTGAGCAAGGGGTTGGACTAGAAGACCTCCAAGGTCCCTTCCAACTCTATTAAGAATGGAATGGAATGGAATGGAATAGAATAGAATAGAATAGAATAGAATAGAATAGAATAGAATAGAGTAGAGTAGAGTAGAGTAGAGTAGAGTAGAGTAGAGTAGAGTAGAGTAGAGTAGAGTAGAGTAGAGTAGAATAGAATAGAATCATGATAGACTAGACTAGACTAGACTAGACTAGACTAGACTAGACTAGAATAGAATAGAATAGAATAGAATAGAATAGAATAGAATAGGAGCTGGAAGGGACCTTGGAGGTCTTCTAGTCCAACCCCCTGCTCAGGCAGGAGACAAATGACTGTACAGTTCTTTTATCTCAAAAGATTCTTGTGTGATATAAAACACTAAAATCCTTGGAGCAAGGGAGCAGAATTTTGAGCAGTGATTTTATGGAAAAGTTCTAACCGTTTTGGAACAACTTGTATGACAAAGAACGCTTTACAAAGACCGACAGAGAATGCTCATGGCAACTATATTATCAGGCAGAGTAGAAAGAGGGATTCCTTATTCAACATGTGTGTGTTTTCTTTTAATCTTGACAGCCATGATATATATATATTTTTCCCACTTCAATTGTCACGAAGCCTAATAAATCATTATGCAGACTGTTACACGGCCACTTCTCCTGATCTGAAGCACGGCTAAATTAAGCAGCTTCCATTCATATCCGGCTTTCAGAGTTACAAATAAAGGGTATTCCTCCAAAGAGAAAGGTGGAAAGGCCACAGACAGAAGTAGATGATAAATGGTTGAAGGAACACGGCTGAATAAAAGTGTCTTCTCCAGAGTTCAAAGTTGATTTTTCTCAATAGCCATAAGGTCCAATCCAGGGTAAGTCCTGCTCATGAGCAGATAACAGCAAACTGGGATCAAAGATAGACAAAGGGCTTTTGAGATAAGTTCATGAGACCGTATCTTTTGCAAGCATTAAGTCATTTGTCGAATGCCTCTTTGAATCTTGGAACTATACCTATACTTTGAAGGAAACTTATGATCCCATATTCTGTTGGTCTGTACGGTCCAGTATTCTGTTCAATGTGAGATTACCAAGCACAAAGCTGACTCTAAACTTCTAAGGAAGAAAATTCCATTGTTTTCTGAAACAAGCTATTCCATGGCTGATCAATTCTTACTCTTAGGAGTTTCTCTTAATATTAGCCTGAAAACTGCTTCTTGGCAACTTCCCTCCAAAGGATCTAGGCTGATACCCTAAAGCAGTGGTTCTTAAACTTTTTGAACGAATCGCCCCCTTGAGCCAATGAGGGAGTTGTCATCACCCCCCCTCCTCCAACATAACCTCTCAATCACAACATAGGAAACAATTCTTCCATTTATGCAAACACTTTTTTTTCTCTAAAATTGTCATCAGGACATATCGATGCAAATAATTTATTTCCAGTCTTTTTCCCATATCTCCTATATTCTGGCTAATGGCGCGCCACTGTATGGGTAGAGGCTGCTGCGCAACACGCATGAAGATAAGCGATGCGTAATCACATATGTACAGCGTTCTGTACTGAAGCTAGTTGGAGGAACATTTGAAAATACAATTCAATCCACTAATAGCGAGCGATCTGATGTTTTTGTACGACAGATATACAGCGATTCACTGTACGAAAAAGTCTCAAAAGTGTCCCCAAAACTTCTCACTCCATCACCCCCATATCGCCCCCTTTTCATTCCTTCGCCCCCACATTGCCCCTTTTCATTCCATCGCCCCCCTGAAAAACGAAATCGCCCCCTGGAGGCGATATCGCCCAGGTTAAGAACCACTGCCCTAAAGCAACAGAGAAGACAGATTTTCAGCATAAGTGACTCATCTGGATTTCCCTTTTTTCCCAGACTACATATAAGCTCTTTCAAATGTCTATGGAGATTCTCAGTCATCCAGGTCATGGTTGTCCCAAAGGTGCTTTTTTTTCCAAAATGCAACTGGACTTTCTTGTGTTTTTTAGAATAGCATAGAGCTGGAATGGACCTTGGAGGTCTTCTAGTCCAGCCCCCTGGTCAAGCAGGAGAACCTATACCAGTGATGGCGAACCTATGGCACGCATGCCAGAGGCGGCACTCAGAGTCCTCTCTGTGGGCACACTTGCCGCCACCGCCGCCAGCTTGCGCAGGTCCATTAGGCCGCCGCTGGCGCCCATAGTAGCAGACCCACCCTGCACAAAGGAGGCGAAGCAGCTGGCTAGCAAGCTCGAGTAGAGGTGGTAGACCATGCCTCCATGCGCTCGCTGGCCTCTGTGTGGGGGGGCTGATGGTGTCAGGCAGCAGCCGCCCCTGCCTTGCCTTGCCCCACAGCAATGGGGGCATTGCCACCCTACCCCCTGCCTCACCCCGCAGAACGAGCCTCCTGCCCACCGCCCCACCCACCAGAGACCTCCTGGATCTCCCCCAATCCTGCCCAGCCCCCATAGGCGTCCTCCCCACAAACAACATCAAGGTGGCCACGCCCATCCCAGCCATGCCCACTCAGTCTGCCGTGACCACTGCAGCCACGCCCACCCAGTGGGCCACACCCAACCCCAACCCCCTGAGGGCACCACAATGCTGATGCGGCCCTGGCACTTTGCGATGAATAAGTGGGTTTTGGGCACTCGGTCTCTAAAAGGTTCGCCATCACTGACCTATACCATCTCAGACAGATGATTGTCTAGTCTCTTCTTAAAAATCTCCAGTGATGGAGTGCCCATGATTTCTGGAGTCAAGCTGTTCCACTGGTTGATTGTCCTCACTGTCAGGAAGTTTCTCCTTAATTCCAGGTTGCTTCTCTCTTCGATCAGTTTCCAACCATTGTTTCTTGTCCTTCTGGTGCTCTGGTGAACAACCTGACCCCCTCTGCCTTGTGGCAGCCCCTCAGATACTGGAAGACTGCTATCATGTCTCCCCTATTTCTTCTTTTCTTTAGACTAGCCAAACCCAAATCCTGCAGCCGTTCTTTGAAAACGTTTTGCTTCTCATCCAAGAATTTTCTTCAGTTTTAACCAACTGGTGGAGGATGGAAGGATTTCATTCAAAGAATATAAGCAACAATATAAATCCTTATAAATATATAAACCATATGAAACCAAGAACGTCCAATTCTCTTTTGAAAAAAAAAAGAACCTTTGAGACAGTTCTTCCAAATGCTCTTCTAAGGGTTGAGGTTCTCCTCCCAACCATGTGTCCTTTTCTAGATGTGCTCCATCTTTTCAAAGAATATGGAATGTGGCACCAGAATGGGACACAGTACTATAAATAATGGGCTAATGCAAATTTTAAAAGACTTAGATACAATCCTGAATCTGAACTCTTGGAGGATCAATGATCGACATGCTTATCCATATTATATATGGATAATATAAGAGCCGTGGTGGCGCAGTGGTTAGAATGCAGTGTTGCAGGCTAACTTTGCATTCCACTGCCAGCAGTTCAACCCTGACTGGCTCAAGGTTGACTCAGCTTTCCATCCTTCCGAGGTCGGTAAAATGAGGACCCAGATTCTTGGGGGCAACAGGATGACTTGGTAAAACAATTTAGAGGGGGCTGTAAAGGATTGTGAAGTGGTATGTAAGTCTAATTTCCTTGCTCTCTTTTTCTTTTTCTTTCTTTCTTTCTTTCTTTCTTTCTTTCTTTCTTTCTTTCTTTCTTTCTTTCTTTCTTTCTTTTCTTTCTGCCATGGTAGTGCACTGGTTAGAATGTAGTATTGCAGGCTAATTCTGCTGATTGCCAGCAGTTCGATCCTGACTGGCTCAAGGTTGACTCAGCCTTCCATCCTTCTGAGGTCGGTAAAATGAGGACCCCAATTGTTGGGAAAGGGCAATATGCTGACTCTCTAAATTACTTAGAGAGGGCTGTAAAGCACTATGGAGCAATATATAAGCCTAAATACTATTGCTAAAGAGCCGCAGTGGCGCAGTGAGGATGCAGGATTGCAGGTTAATTCTTCCCACTGCCAGGGGTTCCATCCTGACTGGCTCAAGGTTGACTCAGCCTTCCATCCTTCTGAGGTCAGTAAAATGAGGACCCAGATTGTTGGGGGCAGTATGCTAAGTCTGTAAACCATTTAGAGAGGGCTGTAAAGCACTGTGAAGCAGTATATAAGTCTAAATCTAAATGTAGGTGCAATATAACCCTTCTGTGCATTCATCACGGAGAAAATCTATCTATAAAGTCACTAGCTGCCAAAAACGACTTGATGACACATAATCAATTAATCAATGTGCATACATGCTAAACACAACCACAGTCATCAAAATGTTGCTTTAGAATTTTTGCTTCTGCAACAGTCATAACTTGAAGCGGTTGCTAAACAAACAGCCCTGAGTCAAGAGCTACCTCTAATAATAAAGTCTATTTTAAGCTTCTTCCCTTCTGGCCAAAATACACTTATAAAGTTAGAGATCTGGAGAGAGAAAGCTCTATTTTAAAAAAAAATACTCATGAATAAGTCATCATAATTTTTTCCCTTTCCTCTGCAGCATAAATCTATTTCATACAAGAAAATTTTAGCTCCTTAATGATATAGTCTATCCACACCATATTATTGCACATTAGAAGTAATTTGTTTTCCAACTGCAATAGGGGAAAGTAATGCATTCAAATTAAAATTGATTTACATTTTTTTAATTTACTCCATGTGGCTAGTGGTGGGAAGGGGACTTAGGTTTTTGTTTTTTTTACAGGCTGAAAGGGGAAAAAAAGTTATCATTTTTAAAACAGGGGAAATGATTTAGAATTGACTAAAATGCGAAGAACGATTAAATTGTCAAGTTATTTGCACAAACTGAATGCTTTTAAACTGAGCGACTCAGGAACCTCTTATTATAAACATACTCAAATCCAACCAGCAGTCAACACTGTTAGTCATTTTTTTAATCAAGAAACTATTACCAAATGCATAGATGAATACATTGTAAAAGATCCACCAATTAGTTATACATTCAAGAGCAATGTTTTATTACTTATATTTTATTCACACACCCTATGATAATTTATGTAATAGTTTAAAGAAAGGCCATAAAAACATCTATTTGCTAATATATAATGTTAGGACAAGGGAAATAAAATATTTTGTGTTGTTGAGGGCCAGGGAATTTGGACCTGAAGAAGAAACACATCTTCTAATCTAGAATCATTTCTCTCTCTTACACACACACACACACACACACACACACACCCTCTTGGACTTCTTGGAAGAATAATAACACACGTACAGTATTTTTTTATCCTTGGTGGGAAAACTGAGCTTGTAGAGAAAACAGACTGGGATATTGAAACTTATCTTATAGAATCAATTTTAGAAAAGTGATGGATCTAACTCTGAAAGCTCTTTGGAGAGCTTGTGAAGGAGAGCTCTGCAATTCCTGGAAGTCCTTTTTGTGGGTCCTTGATTTCTTTTACATCACTGCCATCTAGTGTCCCAGTTCAAAATGATCAAAACATTTATTTTTTGAACAGAATACAGAACAGACTTGGAAGAGACAGACCTTGGAGGTCTTCTAGTCCAACCCCCTGATCAAGCAGGAAGCCCTGTAACATTCTGGACAAATGGCTGTCCAGTCTCTTCTAAAAAAAACCTCCAGTGATGGACCACTTCCAGAAGCAATGATGGAACACCCACCACTTCCAGAAGCAAGCTGTTCCACAGGTTAGTTGTTCTCACTGTCAGGAAATTTCTCCTTAGTTCTATTATCTCTCTTTAGTGACCTTCCACCTGTTACTCAAGTCTTCCCTTGCTTGTGTCTTTCTGGAAACATTGGGTTGGTCCTCTTGAACCAAGTGACTTTTTGGCAAAAGGATCAGTTACCTAGAGAGACAGTAGACTCTTTTTCACTAGATGTGGTTTAGTGGAAGCTATGCAACTATTTGTCTGGTACGGCTTCATCTGGATTCCCACATATAGCCGGGAATGGGACTTGAGGAACTCAATGATTCTTTTCAAATTTAAGGTTTTATGACCCCATCGGGTTCTCCAGTTTCTCTCCATCTAAAAGGGTTAAATATGATATCTAATACCCTAGAAATACGTCTGTGTGTAGTTAATGAGCATATCTATTCACTACTACACAATCTTCGAACTCCGGGATAAATATAAATCAGCTGTTTATTGTTAAAAAATTTAAAACAATAAAAACAACTATTTACAATGCTAAAACAAACTTAGCTTTCGCTGGTCCACTGCCAGCGTCTTCAGAGTAAAGCATTGGGGTGGAGAAAGATCTCATAATGTATGAGATACATCATAAGAGATCTTTCTCCACCCCAATGCTTTACTCTGAAGAAGCTGGCAGTGGACCAACGAAAGCTAAGTTTGTTTTAACATTGTAAATAGTTGTTTTTATTGTTTTATTTTTTTAACAATAAACAGCTGATTTATATTTATCCCAGAGTTCGAAGATTGTGTAATATTGAATAGATATGCCCGGGATTTGGATTTTTACAGTTATTAAGGATATACACATATATATTCAGCTCTTTGGTGCACAGTAAATATTGTTTTGGTAATTTTAATTCTCAGAATCAACAATATTTATGCTTACAGTTAAGAGTTCCCTCTTGGTCATGCACGAATTACTGTTCAATACATTACTCACAAGACAATGGCTGGATGCCAACCACATCTGACTTAGGAGACTTGTCAAAACTTGTCCAGTTGACACAAAGAATGCCCCTACGTGAATGCCCGGGACGTTTCATTTCTAACACCTCTCCAACTTCTGAGTAGTTACATGATACCAAATTACTCATCAGAAGAATTCAGACTTGTTTATATATCAAACAGAGATTGGAGAAGTTCTAGTTGCTATCTTGAAAAGTGCCCTGGATTAAAAAAAAAAAAAGAGCTGACCCACAGATCAGGGGTAGAAGGTTATACCTTTGGTTACAAGGTTTGATGCACCCAAAAATTTTTTTTTTAAAAAAGGATTAAATAGCAGATATGGGAAAAACCACTCTTGGCAAGGGAGCATAAAGTTCACCATCGCTCTTCCACTTGGGTGGGAAGGTTACAGAAGGCTAGGAATCATGAGAACTTTCTGAGATTGGAGGAACCCTATTAAACAATTGTTTCTTCTCAGAAAACCCCCCCCCCCAAGATTTCATAGAACCAGATAGTTCCAGATAGAACATCTTTGTCTAAAACCAGCTTTTCTTTTTGTGAAACATTTCCTGCTTCTAATCAAGAGTATGGATTTCTCCCCGAGAGTTCAGTACGTACTGATGCAACAGAAGATGGATTGTCCCACCATTGGGTGGATCAGTAACTGCAGATGGTCACTGGCTGCCCCCTTGCTTGATGGGTCTCTTGGTCAATTCCCCTGTATGGAATTATGAAAGGAAAGTACCATAGGTTGTCTACTTTAGAGAATTCAAAGAAATAAAACGCTTCATTGTGGAAACCATTCCTTAGCAGAAAACTGCATGGAGAAACTGTTTTTTTATATGCTGCTAAACCATATTGAACTCTTATTTATTAAGTAAACCAAGGATAGGCAAATTATCCGAGAGATATATTCTAAATTTTAGCAAAGCTGGAAGTCTGGATTTAGCGAAGCTGGTTACTGAATTTGAGGGGCAGTTTTAGGATATTTCTTTGCTTTTGATTGTGGTATCTTTGAGGAGTTGCATAGCAGTTTTTTGTAGTTGTATCTCCTCAGGGTGTTTGTCTGTTTTCGGCAATCATGGTCAGTGAAACCATAAGGAAATCTACAAGCTGGAAATGACTCCACAGCAACTGGTTCCTCCCCTTTGCAAGAAGCCACCTTTGTCTGCCTTTGCTAAAATGCTGAGTCATAAACCGAGGTTGGCCACACATCATGGCTGGGTCTCCATTATATACCAAGTCATAACGTTGTTCATACCATGTTAGTTTTGTGTGATGTGTGAACCCAATCATGGTCTCTGTTGATTGGATCTGCTTCTGCCTAAATCTCTATTGCCTATTGGGAGATTCCTACTTGGCTGATTAACTTTTACCCTTCTTTAGTGACTAATGTAGAGACGGTTTGCTATAAGCTAGAATCGATTATCAGAGAAATGTAAATAAGTTTGGGGTCTTGCCATTTTTCTGCCAGGATTTCAACCAGCAAGGCTAGCTGGGGAATTCTGTGAGTTGAAGTCCACACATCTTAAAGTTGCCAAGGTTGAAAAACACTGTTCTAGACTTGCCAAATCATATCTAGCTTTTCCTGAACTAGGAAAAGGTCCTGATAATTGATATTTGCAAGGTTTTTTTTATTATTAACAAGGGATGGTAGATGTGCATTAATTAAAAAGCCAAACAGACATTTAGCTATTGAACATGATTTAGTTCCAAAGTTTAGAGCAATTCAGCGCCACACAGGGTAGAGATTTACCCAAACTATTTAAGCACAATATTAAAAGATTAGCAACCTTCTCATTCACATATATACATTTCATTAAAGACATAATTGAATCATAACACTTAGGAAAACAGAAAACAAAGTCTAAATTGGTTTTCCAAAATAACACATTGTTTCTTTGAACAAATATACTTCTAATTTTACAACTGGCACACATGGAGCTTGAGAAAGCATGTCAAAGTATTTTCCATCCTTG
>NW_015387051.1:191439-267069 GCF_001527695.2 Protobothrops mucrosquamatus | reverse complement strand
AAAGATTAGCAACCTTCTCATTCACATATATACATTTCATTAAAGACATAATTGAATCATAACACTTAGGAAAACAGAAAACAAAGTCTAAATTGGTTTTCCAAAATAACACATTGTTTCTTTGAACAAATATACTTCTAATTTTACAACTGGCACACATGGAGCTTGAGAAAGCATGTCAAAGTATTTTCCATCCTTGATCAAAGATAGTAATTTATATTTGATATGCACCTTTTCAAGTCAGTTATCAAACCCAATCCAGAAGATTGCACTAGCTGAATTATTTGCTCTAATGTAACCAACAGTCCTTTAACTTCTCTCAAAGTTCCTTAATTAGGTTCTTCCAAAACAAATAACTCCATTCTCTTTTAAATTAAGTTTTAAGTAAAACCCTTAATTGGAATAATTGTGAGAGACATGAAACCATCTTGAGATAGGACTCTAGTCATTTTGGAAAATCCCTTGGAAAACTTTGTATCTTCTGCTCAAGGAGGAACATCAACATTTGTTGGGAATTTCTTCATATCTTCTCTCTGTTCAGGAACTTCAGCACAATTCTAAATTTCATTTTTTAAGGTAAATCTAGTACCAAAATTAATTCATTTTTATAGTAGCCAAATATTCTTTGACTACTTACTCTGAGTTAAAGTGACACATGCACACACGTGGAAATATAAACTGAATTTCAGAAAGATTCCTCAAACATCCTTAGGAATTAAGTCATTGACTCAAGTTGGCAAGAATAGAAGGTTTTTGTCATCTTGGGTGCAAATTAACCAATGTACTTGCTTCATCACCTTGTTTTGGAGACGACAGCTTCCATGCTTCAGCTTGTATGGGTCTTATCTTTAGCGGAGGAACATTGGGTGGAATCTGACTTTACTTCTGAATCCACGGCTTGGTCGTCCTCTTTGGCATTAGGCTGCTCTCCAGGTGTATCAGCTGCCTCCACAACTTTGATGCTCTTGCCAACTGTGCAACCCATCGTACTCTTCAGGGTCTCAATCAGCCAGCGCCAACTTTCCTTCTTCAGATCAGTGAAGTCCAGAAATGGCAGAATCTGAAAGCTGAGGGCATCTGTAGAGCTTCTTGTCCAGAGCTAAATAGCCTTTCCAGCTGGGAACCACGGAGCTGAAGGATGTTTGGGTTTCTTTGACAACCTTTAGATGCTGCCAATCAACCCTTGTTGAGAGAGGGCTACAACGTTTTGCCTCTCCTACAAAGCAAAGAAGCATTCTTGCCGACAACACATGTTCTGGCCCAGTGATTCCCAAAGAAGAATGATGTTGACTGTTAACTTTCCAATGCCCTTTGAGGTTGGCCTAGGACTGGTGGATCCAGTGAAGGAATCCTTATTACCATAGTAACACATTGACCAGCCTTGTCAATATTTGCTATGATTTCTTTCCACGCAATCTGTGGTTCAAACATTTCTTTTATAAAAGTATATTTATCATAACCAGGAAGGGCTTGACTGTTCGGCTGAATTAATTCCTCACAGGTGGTTAGAGAAAATGCCACTGCTGCAGCTGATTGCCTTACTTGGAGTCACAACACAACTTTTCTCTTTCTTTTATTTTTATCCGAAGGCCGGTTATGCAAATTGGTGAGGAGCATCCACTTCCTGAGGCCAATTTACCTCAGTGCAGGATTGCGGAACATCATTATTTGCATTATTAAATGTACATCATTGCTTTATCCTACAAGTATGTGTTTGCAGACCACTGAATTTATCCTAAAATGAATTCAAATTTATGAAACAGCACGTTTTAACCCCTGGTTTCATGAACCCGTTTTGTGATTAGTTATATTCTTGATATCACTAGATCTATGGAACAAGATGTTATTTCTATATTCTTGTTGTGTGGAGTCCACGAGTCATAAAAGAGCCAAGGTTGCCTACCCCTGGACTAGATAGATGGATGGATGGATGGATGGATGGATGNAGAGGGAGAGGGGGAGAGAGAGAATGATTATTACTATAAACATTGTTCTAGGTTCTTTAGAGCATGCTTGTTTTAGATTTAAAACACTAATAAACCTTAATGGAGCAAGACACTTAGTTACCATTTCCATGCCCTAACCCAGGGTTTCTCAACCTTGGTAACCTTAGGATCAACTCCCAGATTTCCCCAGCCATCACCTCCACCCATCTTAAAAGTTGCCAACGTTGAGAAATGCTGCTCTAACCCATACTTAGCGATGAGCTTCGTTATCTTTCCCAACATGCTGTCCATCCAATCAGTCCACGGGTCTTTCTGTTGACTTCTGCCACCTGGTCTTCACCTCAAATTGTGAGAATCACGTCGTCTGGGATTCTCCAGGCAGACCCCAACCTCTCTAGAAATCCACAGGTTGAAGTCATACATCTCCAGCTTCTTCCTTCTCTCCTCTCCGTTCTGCAGCTACTTTTGCAGAATATTCTTTGTGGTTATAGCTAGGAAACAGCCTTTGGGGTGGCAATGCATTGCAAACCCTTCTCATAGCAACAGCCAGCTCCAGCCTGTTTCCTTAGCAACACAACTCACTTTTTTTTCCTTCGGTTCTGCATTTCCAAGTCTCCAAGGAGAGGCCTGTAATATCCTGGAAAATAAATTGCGTTTTCTATGGTCAGTTTTAAAAGTTGGGCAGGGAGGCAGTGAAGAAAGGGAGGGAGAGAGAGGGGTGGGTGGGTGTGAACAACAATTTCTTTGCTGCTATTTGCATGTTGCTAACCAGGAAAATAAGCTTCCGATACGGGTTGCTAATTGTTCCAATGACTCATCTTGACAACGGGGTGCCATTGCAAAAGGACACAGGAGCAAAATGGCCTCGGCAACCTGCAGATTTGGGGCAAAGGTGAGCAAATTTCAGCTTTCCTGGATTACAAAATTTCTCTTGCTAAGCAGGACAGTTGTTCAAGCGAGTTTTGCTCCCCCCAACACCCTTTCTTGCCACAGTTGTTAAGTGAATCACTGCAGTTGTGAAGTTAGTAACACGGCTGTTAAGTGAATCTGTCTTCCCCGTTGACATTGCTTGCCAGAAGGTCGCAAAAGAGAATCACAGGATCCCCCCAGGATGCTGCAACCGTCATAAATATGAGCACCTGAATTTGGATCACGCGACCAGGGGGATGCTGCAAAGATCCTAAGTGTAAAAAAAACGCTCATCGGTCACTTTTTTCAGGGCTGTTGTAAGTTTGAGAGGGTCGCTAAATGAACCAGCTGTACCAAATTGGAGGCCTGTGTAAGGCTTCGACCAATGATGGGTTAGAAGAATGTGTGAATCCAAACCAACCAGTTGGGAGTATGAAATTAAAAGACCAGCTGCCGATACATTTTCCTTTACCAGACATATCCAGGTGACCCAGAGCTGTTGGGAATAAACCTGTTGCCAGGTGGATTGAACAGGAAGGAGAAAAGCAAAGCCTCCGTGTTTTAGGTTTCTCCTTGTTGAAAGAAAAGTCTTCATCCTGGTTCATCCAAGCCGGGGATAAATAAACAACGTGGCGACTGCTTTGGGAAGAAGGTTGCAGTTTATTGAAGAGCCAGAAAGATGGTTCTTGCAGGAAAGAGGAGAGAAAAAGAAGGGCTGAGCACATGTGGGTAGTAGGTTTTTATACCCACTGAAGCCTTTTGTTTGGAGTAGTTTCCTGTTCCTGTGTTGAGGTTTTTTATTTCCTGTGTCACGTATTCTGACCTGAGTCTGGGTGTGCCTTTCTGGTATTCTTGATGGTGGTAGGCTAATCCTATTATGTCCCAAGGGTTATATCCTGCTTCCCTGGTGATGAGGCTAATGACTCCTAGAGTTTGGGTGGGGTATGCAGATTTTAGGTGTCTTTGTCTTCTCTAGCTGGGGTCTTTCTGATGGTTTACATCTGCATTTGTACAGGGCTGGCTTCTGCTTGGGACACAGAGACTTGGGGGCAGGGTTGGTTTCTGCTTTTAAAATCCTTTTGAGGAAATATATTTTTCTGCCCTTTTAATATTTCCTTCTCTGGGGGGGGCTGACTTCCCACATCCTAATGCAAACTAGGTTGAAACTATCAAGCAATGTTTTATCTATTCGTGTGAGGACTCGCTTCGGGCATGACTGCTGCCATGCAAACTTTCTTTTGATGCTGGCTGGGGATAATGGGTCAAGCAGTCTACCGCCTTTAGAAGAGATCAGGTGGGGAGAAAGCTGCTCTTTTTAAGATAGCATTTTAAGAGGAGCTGGTATATATCTGAAAATCCATAAAATGCTTAAGTAGATACCTCTTATAAATGTACACCTTTCCGTGTATATGTATTTTCTCTTTTTATCTTGCTGCATATGTTAAATAAGAAAAAAAATAAATTTCCAAATAAATCTTACATTCTATAGAAGAATTTGCTTTCACACAGATATCAATTTGCGTCCTCTTCATTCATTTAAAAAACTCTGGCTAGTTTTACTTATTTCCCATATCATACCTTTTGCTCGTTATATTTTTAAAAGTTTCTTACTATCCTATTTCACTTTGCAGGCTCCTTCTTTCCGTCCCTCCTGCTTTGTTTTCTGATGCTTCCCTCAACAATGTCTCAGCAATGTCCATAGCTTTTCTGATTCCTTTAACTTCTCATTCGCTTGAAGGAGACATTGTGTCTCCCTCTCTTTGCACAAGCTGTTTTCTATAGAAACTCAGATTATAATTTAAATCTAGAACTTGAATTTCCACCAGGAAAAATACTTAGGGAAGCAATGCAAGCCCGCCCTCTGGTGGTGAATACTGAAATAGCTGATCACCAAGCCATCAAATTTTATTTCTGCTGCTGAAACATCAAAAGAGTATGAGAACAGCATTTCTTTTTAATGTGTATTTTTATATTTTTAAAAATCTTCAGAAGAGGCCTGTTCTTCTGACTCCATTGTGGAAGGGCCATTCCAGTCCACACCTTGCAATCAACCATGGCATTGTTTAACCATGGCTGGTCAGGTAAAATCGTCAACAGACAGGTTCCATCTAGGACATAAAATATTACAACATTTTGCCCACTGGAGAATGGTGGTGAATAATTCCGTCGTGGTTTTAACCCCAAATTTCTCCAGTTTATGGACATAAGCCTTGGTCCACATGAATGGCTGTTTAGCCCAAAGGGAAAAAAAATCCTAAATTTTCAAAGAGACATTAAATGGATTCCAGAAACATTCTGAAAGCACCATTTGGCGTTGTATAGAAATTGTGTTTGCAAAAAGCAGCTCCCTCTTTTGAACTGGATGCGTGAGATGGAGAATTATGCAAACATATGCAAAGCACAGAGATGAACACATCAGCAAGTTTCTAACAATAAGCAGCTTTCAAGGGTCAAATGCATAATACTGTCCTAATACGTAGCATTTCATCAGCACACCAAGGTGAAGTCTGGTTAGACTTTAGTTTAGTGTGGTGTGCTTTTAGGCAAAAACTATGGTTTGTAGCAGCATGCTGTGAACTCAGTCAATGGCAGTCTATTCACCAACCTCGAGATGCATCAAGTCAGGTGCAAACCTGTTTTGCGGGCAGGGAGAAATCAACAGATATGGGGGAGGGGGAGCAGGGGGAGCAGGGGGAGGGGCCATGCAAATCAGGTTCGTAAAATGTGCAGTTGGACCACAAGGGGGCGCCAGGATCTCGGAATGGAGCAGTTTTGCAGCCAATTGGATTTAGTTTCTATTTGTTTTGGTTGTGTTTTTTTTTTAAAAAAATACAAGTTTAATAAATTTCAAGAAAAATTAAAATACAAAATAATTACAAAAAGGGAGGAGAGGAAATTCCAAAGGAGAAAAGGTTAAAAAGTGAGCCAAAAAAAGGGAGGGGGGAAGGACTGGGGAATTCTGGGAATTGAAGTCCATACTTCCTAAAATTGCCAAGGTTGAGAAACATTGCCTTATAAAGTAAGCCATGAACAGAGTTTGGTTGGATTAGGTGTGTTGTCTGAATCCAGCCATTGTCGTTTGCAAGCCATTGTGGTTTTAACCATGGTTGGTTTGGTGCTTCAAATAACAATTTAACCCAAAGATGTTTTTCCAAAATACAACTGCACTTTCCTGGGGTTTTTTTCATTGAAAATGTTTCGCTTCTCGTCCAAGAAGCTCCTTCAGATGAGAAGTGAAACGTTTTCAGAGAAAAAAAACAAGAAAAACTCCTTTGGGACACCCTTGACCTGGATGATTGAGAATCTCCATAGACAATCACAATTTTGGTTCTTGTGATGTACCTATGGAGAGGAAGTGAAACAGCCAAAAGGTTTCTCAAAGAAATCATTTCCAAGAAAAATTCATATTCTCTGCTGTTGAAAGTGGCTCTCTCGTTTCAAGAGAAATAAAAAAAAACCCATTTACCTGGATGCCCTCATCATTCAACCGACTGGCGTATGCTGTTTCCCATAAGCCGAGCATTAAGGCCGTAATGTTTGGAAATTATCTAATTTGGGCCCAGACAATTGAATTTACCCCATAATCTGTTCTTCTGTATTTATGTCTCAGGAAACAACAGCAACAAAAACCAACAAAACGACATTAGAAATCCCAAAATGGCTCTACGCTACATTATTTTCATGGCTGCCAAATGGAAAAAAAAAAATCCAGAATGAGATTCAGGATTGCGTTTTGCTTATTGTTATAAAAACAGCTGGTTGTTGTTATTAAATTCCTAACAGAAACAAAGTCCACACAACAGGCTAAATCTTGCCACGGTCTGGTTTATTGGTAGCTTAGAATACTGTAGGAACCCAGCGACTGCTCTTTTTTTAAGGTTTTGCCTATGGTTTAGTGCAGGGGTCGGCAACCTTGGCTCTTTTATGACTCCCAGAATTCCTGAGCCAGCCAGGCTGAGGGGAAAGGGAGAGGTTTCCAAGCTGAGCCATGCGGGCTCAGGAATTCTGGGAGTTGAAGTCCACGAGTCTTAAGAGAGCCAAGGTTCCCCATCCCCAGTTTAGTGCATTATATGAACCCAACAATTATAGGGTGTTCAATACCGTGTTTATTTATTTATTTATTGGCCAAATACAGTATAAGCTACCTCATTTACTACCAGAACTTTTTATGTGTTGCGTCACATCAGTCCTTGTATAAGTTAATGCTCAGCTTACGTCCACGGCTGGGATCAGAATGTCTAAGGCAACCTTGTTAAGAGAGACATGCCCAATTTTACGGCAGCAGTTAAAACGATTCACTGCAGTTGTTAAGTGAATCAGGCAGTTGTTAAACGAATCTGGCTACTCCCGGCTGGGAATTTTACAAATGGTGTTCACGTGACCCCAGGATGCTATAATCATCATGCCCAAATTTTGATCACGTGACTATAGGGATGCTTGGAATGGTTGGAGGTACGAGGACCGGTCGTAAGTCATAATCTTCAAGCACCTTAAATGCCATCTCTCTTTAGTACAGGTGGTCCTTGACTTATGACCATAATTGAGCTCAAAATTTATGTTGCTAAATGAGACATTTGTTAAGCGAGTTTTGTGTCAGAGCAGGCAGTCTTATTGCACTGAGATAACCCAGGAGTAAACACAGTAAACAGTGGTCTATGTTAAATGGTGGTTTATCTCACACTATCTACAATATCATATACCAGGAACAATATACATACATGTGTTAATACAGCAGTTACAGCAGGAAATGGAAGAGAGAGAACACATCTGCAGAGACTTCCCTTTTATACAAAGCTCCTAAAGGGACACAGACCCTGCTTGCTCTTAAAGGGACATAGACATAGACCCTGCTGAGTCATCCCCAACATTACATCATACATCTTACATTACCTCAGCTGGTTAGCTTTTAAATCATTACCTTGACATTTTGTCCACATTTTCCGAACTTTCTTGCCACAGTCCTTAAGTGAGTCACCGTGGTTGTTAAGTTAGTCACATGGTTGCTAAGTGGATCTGGCTTCCCCCATTGACTTGGCTTGTCAGAAAGTCACAAAAGTGGATCATGTGACCCCAGGACACTGTGACCGTCATAAATGTGAGTCAGTTGTCCAGCATCCAAATGTAAACCACGCAACTGTCATAAGTTTGAAAAACGGTCATAAGCTACGTCTTTTGGTGCCGTTGTAACTTCAAATGGTCACTAAGCAAATTGCTGTTAAGTCGGGGACTATATTAACCTCGCTGCAGCCTGTCGCATTAAACAGAATCATACAGCCAGCTGGGTTTGCACAACCTATGGGTCCAAAGCATGATCTGCTTTTTGGTGGTTGGGTGCGTTATACGGGACTCAGGTGACACAGATTATAGTTTGGGTATATGCTGGGTGAAGCCAGCTGATGATGGGCCATGTGGTAAACCTGGTTAAGCCAAACTCGGCTTCGTGAACCGTGTGAATGGAGCCCTCCGGCAGACCTCTGGCGACTCTTTTGAGGCTTTCTTCTTTGCAGGCAAGAAACAAACCTCTATGTCTACCTCCGTTGCATTGCTACGGCCCCGGGGTTTTCCTCCTGGAAAAATTCCCACTTTCAATTTCACCTCCTGGCCAGCTTAGCACAGGGCCTCTCTCTCTCTTTTAATAGACATTGCTCGTGCCGGTCGCCCGTCCCAGGGGACGGCAGGCGAGGTTTTTACACTCCAGTGTTTCCAACAGTTTTTATTTTAAGCCTCCCTTCCCACGCAGGTTTGCTTGGTGATGAGGAGTCTATAGGGCAGGCTGCAGCTCTCTCTTCCCTTTCTTGAAACTCTCCAGGGGGGGGAAAGAAAACTGCTTTGGGTTTAATCTTCTAAAAATACAAAGATCAGGGAGCTGATGCTAAATTTTTATTCCGTCCAATGGGGTAGAGGTAGTCCTCGCTTAGCGGCTGTTGGAGGTTACGACGGCGGCACTGAAAAAAGTGAATCCTGACCGGTTCTTGCACTTACAACTGTCACAGCATCCCCAGGGATCAAAATGGGGACACTTGGCAATCGGCATGTATTTATTTATTGGTTTAGTTTCTGTAGCTGTCCAACTCAGCAAACGACTCTGGGCGGCAAACGCTTCAAAAAATATATTGCAATCTTAAAAACATTCCCGTGGGTTGCAGCGGCTTAGGGTCACCCGACCATGATTTACGAGCTTCCCAGCTGGCTGGCGACCAGCCAAGTCAATGAGGGGACCGGATTTGCTTAAGGACCGCGTGACTCCCAGGCACGGCTCATTTAATGCACACCTTGCTCAGCAATGGAAATTCTGTCCCAATGGTAGTCTTAAGTCAAGGATCACCTGTTACCTGCTGTCTTCCCCCTCATCGCTTCTTTTTTTATATACATAGTATTTGTTTTATGATAAAAAGTAAAATACAAAACAGAAACAAATAAACAGAAACAAATCCATACATTCAACACTAACAACAACAAAAAGAAAAAAGTAGTGTACAAGAGTGTATATGTGTGTGTGTTGTGTGTGTGTGTAAAAAGGGATAATTTATTGCTTTTTCTTTTTTTTCAGCACCCAGACAGGGTGGATCCTACAGGGTATGTACATGTGCATATATGTATATATGTATGTATGTATATATGTATGTATGTATGTATGTATGTATATATGTATGTATATATGTGTGTGTGTGTATGTATATATGTATGTGTGTCTGTGTGTATATACGTATATATATATGGAGAAAAAGCAGTCAACAGGTTAAGCTAAACCCCCTCATCACTTCTGACAGGAGTCAAGCCCTTCAAACATTGTCCCTGCAAGAAGGGATCAAATCCAAGTCGTCAAGCAATGCAAAATAAGTGACTACTCAGAAAACAAGCTTGGTAATAAATTTCACACTCTCCTAGGCCTAACAGCCTTTCCTTATATATTGGCAGAACAAGCTGTGAATTGTGTTAGGAATACAGCACTGCAAACATCACACTTCTATATGCATAGTTACCTGGTGGTAAATTCCATTAAACCCAGCAGGACTTATTTTTTTAGTACACAGAAGCTTGGGTTGTAGGTCTGCCTTCTGTAGCAAAATAAATAAATAAATAAATCCTTGATCCTTAACAGAATAACTGAGTTGGAAGGGACCTTGGAGGTCTTCTAGTCCAACCCCCTGCTCAAAGAGGAAGCCCTTATCATTTCAGACAAATGGTTGTCCAATCTCTTCTTAAAAACTTCCAACGTTGGAGCATTCACAACTTTTGGAGGCAAGTTGTTCCACTGATTGTTGTAACTGTCAGAAAATTTCTCCTTAGTGCTTCTCTCTTTGGTTAGTTTCCACCCGTGGCTTCTTGTCCTGCCTTCAGGCGCTTTGGAGAAGAGGTTGACCCCCTCTTCTCTGGGGAAGCCCCTGAGATATTGGAACATTTGCTATCATCTGTCCCCTCGTCCTTCCTTTTGATAGACTAGACATACCCAGTTCCCACAACCGTTCCTTGTATGGTTTAGCCTTCAGTCCCCTAATTACCTTTGTTGCTCTTCTCTGCACTCTTGGCAGCTAAAGGATGGAAGAAGAAAGGCCACCTTGGCTGGATTCATATATCATGCCAAGCCCTTGGTAGTTCTCGACTTACCTCAGTTGGGACTGTCGCTAAGCAATGCAGTTGTTGAATGCAACTCATCTTACCTTTTTGGCTACGGTTCTTAAGTGACTCATTCCGTTAAGCAAATCATCAAAGGGCTTAAGCAAATCCACTGACTTTGCTTATAGAAGACTCCTGGGAAGATGGCCATTGCTGATCAGGTGACTCCAGGATGCTTCAACCGTCATAAATACAGGCCAGTTGCCAACGCTCAGATTTTGATCCCCTGACCATGTGGGTGCTGTCGTGGTGGTGAGTTGAAGGACCAACTGTCACCTTTTTTCAATGCCGTTTGAACTTCGAGCGGTAGCTACATAAATGGTTGAAAGCCCGAGCACTACTTGTGTCCAGCTCTTTACTCACGAGAGCATCAGACTTAAGTATTCTATAGCATTTCATTTAATGCAACATACTTTTTCCTACGTTTCTGCAGCCGTATTTCATCGGCGCTCGATGCCACCGAAGCAAAAACATCTGTTGGACGAAACGTTAAGAATCTTGGCAGAGGGGGAAAAAAATCGTTGGCGCTTCTAAGTCCTAAATTAATTTCTGTGAAAATAAAGCTTAATTTAATTAGAATTTATTTCCACATAATTGAGATGTTAGAATGGAAAAAGCATGTGGCTTAATTAACATGTCTACTTGGAAGTTGAGTTCCCAGGTAAATATGTATTATGCTGTAGGCCTGGTTATTGTTGCCTGGATTAATTGTCTATAATTTTGTTCAGGTGCGTAAAACCTGCAGCGTTTGAGTTTCAGAAGATTCACAGGTTACATAGGGAGATGGAGTCTGGATTTATTTCCTGGCGTTCACACTGCTATCCTACAACGATCATCGTATGAAAAGAATTTAAGAATGTAAATCCCAGCAAATTCCATCAAAAATAATTCAAGGCAAGCTCTCTTAGATCGGGTAGATGTCCAGAGGGTTTTTTCCCCCCACAGAAATGCAGCATTTATACAGGGAACTGAACAGGTCTAATAGTCTGAATTAACCACTGAAAGCTCCATTTATTTCCAAGCTTTGTTGTTTTTTTCCCTTTCTCTTCAGAGCTGACCTTTTCAGCTGGCTATCCAGAATGCATCTGTGTTTGTTTTTGGATGCCTAATGCAAAAAATAAGACTTGCTGAGATAAAAGCGCAATACGAAGATAAAATCATTAAACTGGTGGGCAAAGCTTTTGGTTTATATTTCAAAGGATGGGGGTAATACATTTTACTAATACTCAAATGCAAAATTAATCATATATATATATATATATATATACATATACATATACATATATATATATATATGTGAGAAAAATTTTGGAGAACCCAATTTCCAAGAATGTATGCAATTCTCACCTCACACCCATCCTCACACAATGCGTTCTACTGGTCCTCATATTTGTGACCACCACACAATCAAAATTCAGCTGTTTGGAAACCAGTACACATATTTTCCAGGATTGCAGCATCCCAGGATCATGTCACCGCCATATGCAATCTTCCCAGCGGGGTTTCCGTCAAGCAAAGTCAATGGGGGAAAACCCAATTTACTTAATGACTACAATTCATTTAATGACCATGGCAAAAAAAGACCGTAAAACCAGGCACCATTCCCTTAACCATGCTTAGCGAAGGAAGTTCCAGTCCCGGCTATTGTCATAAGTCGAGGACCACCTGTAAATATTCAAGCAAGGCCACCTCTCCCGTCTGGTCCATTGTCATCTTCGTCAGCCATTCAGTCATATCCGGCCCTCGGCCACTCTATGGACTAGCACTCTCCACGCCCCTCTGTCTCCCACCGGCTCCTTCAGCTCTGCCATGCTCGTCCTGGTGTCACCCTTTATAGTGTCCAGCCTAGGGGTACCTGGATGGCGGTTATTCAGCCTTTACAACTAGAAATGCCTCTTCTAGATAGAAGCATCCATAGTCATTAATAAAGCAACTGTATCATTGTGAAAAAAGAGAAATCCTGCTGTTACTTGTCACAGCTGGCACTGTGAAGACAGAGGAGGAGAGAACCAGGTAAGTTGGCAAGGAAATATCCTACCTAGGATGACTTCAGTTAATAGCTGAATTGCAGATTCGGTCTTGTGGGATCTTGCATATTTTAACTGCAAGGTCCAGTAGCTAGAATACAGAATAATGAGAGTTGGAAGGGACCTTGGAGGTCTTCTAGTCCAACCCCCTGCCCATGCAGGAGACCCTGTACCGTTCTGGAAAATGGCTGTCCAGTTTCTTCCAGGACAAAAAGAGATGGGCTTGATGTATCCTTTGTATTGTGGGAAGTCAGCCCCCAAGAGAAGGAAATATTAAAAGGGCAGGAAAATATATTTTCTCAAAGGATCTTGAAGAGACAGAAAAGCATCCCCAGTTTTTCTTAATAGCCCCAAGTCTGCCTCCCCCAAGCAGAAACCAGCTCTGTACAAATGCAGATCACGAAAGTTGGAGCTAGGAGATTAGGAAGACAAAGACCTAAAATCTGCATACCCCACCTGGGACAGGACATGGTAGGATTAACTCCCAAAGGCCAAAGGGCATACCCAAACTCAGGTCAGAATCATGACACAGGAAATAGCCTCAAAACAGGAACAGGAAATAACTCCAAACAAAAGGCTTCAGAGGGTATAAAAACCTACTCCCTACAATTGTTCAGCCCTTTTTTCTCTCCTCTTTGCTGCCAGAACCATCTTCCTGTCTGGCTCTCCTCTCCAATAAACTACAAACTTCGTGCCAAAACGGTTGTCATGTTTATTCTCAGCTTGGATAAACTATGACGAAGACCTTTCTTCCAACAGTATTAAGCCATGATATCCTGAGCAAGCGGCATCTGGCAGGTTTCACATGCTCAGCCATTAAGTAGGATTTGAAACCACAATTCACCGGGTTTGCTGGAAATGCACGTAGCCCTAAAAGGTAGCCCAGGCACATGGCAGTGGCTTAAGTGGTACAAATTGGTTTGAAGCAAAGAACCAACCTGTTCCTGTAAATACAGAGGCGGAATTGTTTTTTCAAAATAAATTTACATCTGCTGATTTCAGATATTTTTTATGACTAGGCTACGCATTTTGTTCCCTTGCTTTTGCTCTTGAACTTTCCTTAGCAAAGCAAAATTTGGTTTAAGCATAAAACAATTGAAATGTATTATCCGTTAGGAGCCTATTTCGGATTCGCCCCTTTTTCAGGTTTGCCCTTTATTTTTTCCAAGAAAAGACGCTTAGCGTATTTATTAGCCACAATGCCCAAGCAAGCCACAGTTTGCCACATCCAGGCAAGGCACGGTTTGCCACACCGCGGTTTGCTTTGGATTAGCAGGCTGTGCAAAGCTAGCCATCGTGGTTTGCTCATCATGGCTTATAAGCTAAGTACGTTGGAATAGGAAGCACCATTTCCCCAAATATAGCATTAAAGGAGGAATATAACTTCAAGATAATAAAAACGGGAGAGGGTGCCAAAAGTGCCAAAAAAAAAAAAGTGCAAAAATCCGGACGGCTACGACAAACAGGCTGCCCACCTTCCTTCGCTCTGCCTCTTCTACCTGCCACGCCTCCACCCCCCTGGACTTCAACTCCCAGACTCCACAGCGCGCCTCGCTGCGAATCCTGGGAGTTGAAGTCCAACTCCTCCGCAGAGCGCCCTCGCCCAGCGACTCTGAGGCTTCCCTCGCCTCCTCCCGTCGGGCGCGGACCTCCCTCTTCCGACCAATCCTCGAGCGGCTAACAAATATGCAAATACAACCACCCTCCCGTCTTCTCCAGCCCCGCAGACCGCTTCGTGACGGGCCCGCCCCCTTCGCCCGAAAAAGCATGTGTGCCCTGCGCGGGTTGGCTGGCGCGACCGTTAAAGCACCCCCCCCCGCGCTCCAGGCCCGCGTGCAGGGGAAAGGGCCGCGCAGGCGCAGGCCGAGGGGGCGGCAGGGAGGGGAGAGGGCCCTGCTGGCAGCCGCCAGAGCAGGCCGCGGCAGGACGGGTGGGCGGGGCCGTGCCGGGGCCATGCCGCGCCCACCCCGGAGGCTCCGCCCCCTTCCCTCAGCCGCCGCCACCGCCGCTACCGCCGCCGCGCCACCTCCCGCCTCAGGCAGGGCCTTCGCCAGCCGCGCCGCTGCCCTCGCCCGCCGGTAAGCCGGGGCCGAGCCGGGTGGGCGGGAAGCCCCGGGCGGGGAAGGGAAGGGAGATAAAACGGGCGGCGGAGCTTCCCTGAGGCGAAGGGGAGTGGCCGGCGCCGCCGCGCGCGTCTCCCTCACGAGCTGTCAAGGCGCCCTGAGGCGGGGGTCCCTCCGCCCGACGCCCCCCCCCCGCCCTCAGGAGCCGCCGCCGCCGGGTCGTGTCCCGGAGACCCTCCTCCCGCCCTCGGGGCCTGGCCTGTCACGCCTCCGCCGCCGGGATGCCCTGCGAGGCTTCCCCTCAGAAGAGGGCAGGTGGGTGGGCCTCGTACCTCGGGGGAGCCTTCCTCCTCCTCCTCCTCCTCCTCCTTTCTCTCCCGTCTGTGGGAGGCGGCCGCCCTCCGCCGCCTGCCCTCCCCTCCCCCACCCCGCGCCCACGTGGGAGAGCAGCGGCAGGGCGGCCGCCGCGCGACTGACACGCGCGCACGCGCACGCGCGCTTCCCTGGCCGAGGGGTGGGGGCTCCTCTCTGCCCCCCCCCGTCTTCTCCTCTCCCTCCCCCCGCCCCAGGTCGAGGCTCTGACTTCCTGTCCAGGTGGCCGATCCGGCGATGCCAGCCGGCAGAAAATGCTTGGGTGGGGTGACCGGGGGGGCGGGCAAGAGGGNATCATGACTTCTTCACTGTAGATCCAGGGTCATGTGCACAGAAGAGGACCTGACCCAGCAGGTGCTTAATTTTGGAAGGAGCATCACTTCACCTGAAGTTTGCAATGAGCATCACTTCAATAGTCCTCGTATCGTGACTTGTAGCCATGCAGCGATATACTGTAGAATCTTGAAATGATGTTTGGGAATGGGGGGCACACAAGCCAATGCAGAATATCATATATTGCTCTACGATGAAGGCTTGTGCTGGTCTAAGAGAGAGAGAAGTTATAGTTGAGGCACAGTTGCCGAGCAGGCATGTAGAGCTTAATTTAAAGCAGTGCCTCTTCCGAAGATGCACGGTGAGGTCCACCAGCTCTTTTCCCTCCAGGCCAATAGGAGCAGGAGAAACAGCTGACCCCCAATATGTGCTCAGTTTTTAAGGTGGAAGCAGATAAGGTCTCTACATAAAATAACAGATAGTTGCACTGCAATGGGTGGAGTTACCCTTATGGCTAAAAGGAGAAAAGACTCTGTGCCGGCTTGCTAGGAAGTTTGTGAAAAAGCAACAGCAGTAATCTTAATCCTGTGTTGAATGCCAACTAGAGTTGGAATGGTCACCAAACCATATTTGAACTAAACTCAGATCAAATCAGATGTAATTCCTCTGCAGAATGGAAGGCAGCAGATGTGTGTGGTCTGCAGTCTTTGAAACTGAGAATATGATGGGGGTGGGCTGCGTTGTACTATAAATGTTAACATATCTGATGCTATAATAGTTTGTTCAAGTTTATTATTTTTCAATCAAATTGCACTACTGCATTTTTTTTGTTCTTTCTCTGTTACACTGATATCCTCCTGCCTTTCCTCAGATAGGTCAAGGTGTCTTATATGTAGATCTTCCTTAATTTTATCCCCACAGAAGGAATCCTATGAGGGATGTTGGATGAGAGATTATGACTGGCCCCAAATGTCTATGGAGATTCTCATTCATCCCGGTCATGGTTGTCCCAAAGGTGCTTTTTCAGGAGTCAACTGGGCTTTGAAGACATTTTGCTTAACATCACCAGTGAACTGGTTGAAGGGGAACTTGATCCTGGGTTTCCCCAGTCTAAGTCCAGGACCTTTACCACTACAGTAGGATAGTTTTTTCTTCGTTGTGACTTGTTCCCCATTTCTCTATTGTTGTTAGTATAGATAGAAAAAGCCAGCAGTTAATGGAATCCAGATGTGGGTGCCACAAATTGATTCAGTGAATTATCTAAACAGAAGACAAAGGCAAATGTTGAGGGAAAAAAAGAGCCATAGCATACATGACGCTTGCGTGTTGGTGCTGTATCTTGCTTTTCAGAAATCAAAGGGGGAATTAAGTTTTTTTTCATACTTGTTTAATATACTTAAGCAAAAATAAGAGACTGAAGAGATTTATTTTGGTCCAGTTTGCTAGAGAAGCATCAAATAAGTGACCAGTTGCATATAGTTTTGTAAAAGTTGGGTGGTACAAACAAAAAATGCTTTAACTTACAGAAGATGTATCAAAGTGAACCAGTTGGAATAATGTAGGATTTCATGCTGTCATCCCTTGATGTGCAGTTGTTGTTGTTTTTAACATAATGGTAATGGAAACTGTGGCTGATAATGTATTAAAAATGTAAAATCTGACAGTTGCTCAAGAACATTGTATGGAAATAGTGAGATTTGTTATGATTCATATTTCTAATATTTTTACTGAAAATGATATAATGTACTTCATGTATCTCTCCATTTTACAGTTGCTTGCATATGGTAATCTGTGCGCTGTTCATGTTTTAAATAAGCAAATGAATCTACAGTTGTTTTGTAGTATTGTTTTTACAGAACTCTGATAATTATATTTCTATGTTTTCTAAGACATCTGATCATATTGTGGTCTTTTATTTTGTCTGATGCAATCTTTTATGCTTTATAATTTTAGCTTATCTCAAAGAGTTGGATATTTAGCTACATATGCACTTACTTTAACTGGGAGATGATTCCTTTAAAATGATTGTTTCAAGTATGAATAATAATCTAATTACTGTACTCTTCAAAGCTATCTAGTGATAGCTGTGGCCATACCATCAATAGACCAGAGACTGCAGAGCCATACTAAAGGCTGCAGCGCTATTAGAACAAGAGAAAACTTATATATTCTTGTGCATCACTAAACAACTGGGGGGCTGCTGGTTTGTGTGTGCACATATCAGTTTCATATTAAATTACTTTTTCCTTGTAAGTTGTCATATACAGTGAAAAAGGTGGTCCTTTTCTAAACCACAGTTAGTGTTCTGTAAGTTGTAAAAGTTAAAAGATCTTGGGGAAATAGAGCGTAGTGTAGGCAGAATCACCATTTTAAAGTCAACGTTGCATAGTTTTGGTTTAGTTCCTATTAATACAAGACTGTTGCTATTTCATTAATAAATGCAAATTAGTTTGCAGTTGATAAAAAAGGTCAAACAAGTCCTCTTTAAATTCATTGCAGCTTGTCATCATAGTCTTGGTGAATTTTCATTTGATTGATCAGTGTGTTGTGAAGTAGTTAGCATATTTACTATGTCATTAAATAATATAATACAAACATTTAAGCTCAAAATTAATCCATTTTGAGTTGAAGTAATCTGTTCCAAGTTCAAAAAGTTTGAAACAGCTGTTCCATTCTTGCCAAGTGTTCCTACTCTGTCCCATTCCTACTGAACATGTTTCAAACTTGAAATGATTGTGTTTTCATTTCAAAACTGTTGTTGTATAATTCTTCTGGAATGATTGAAGCACTTCCAATAAGATCAGGACAACCTGTTTTGAAGTTGAGATATGTTGCATTCCCCTACTAAGTTTGCCTATTGGACTAACCTATTTTCTCAACTTCCAGCATTGGATATATTATGAAATATAAAACTTGTACTCTAAGCAGTGTGGCTGCTCTATTTTGTCTGTGATTTTTTATAATAAGTAATATATATGTACATTATTGTGATCTTTTAGTCAGATATACCATATTGAAAAACGTTTAGGTCAGAAATGCTAGTAACTGAAGGTTTTCAGATCCTTTTTAACAAACACAAATTGGGGAAGTATAGAATAAAAACATACAATACAGATGTTTTGGAGAGCCTAAACTGCCAACACAATAACCGTCTAGGATCTGTAATCCACTATCATACCAGTAATTAATTTTCAGAAATAATCTTTGCCATCTATTTCCTGTGTACCTCACTTTCATCCTCCTTATCAATATTTCTTCATCGTGGTTACTTTAACTGTAAACTACGGTAACAGTAAATAGAGAAATAGAATGACCTGGGCAGGCAAAAAAGCTGTGGGAGTGGGGGCAACCACCAATTTCCTGCCAGCTTCCCCATTAACCTTCCTACTGGGTAATTGGCAGGGAGAGTTTGAACTGAGAATCTCCTGAACATGAGTGAACGCACAGTGGCACTAAATAGGCCCCAACTTCGCCAAAATTTAATCCCCTGGGAATAATGGATGCTGGATTCTGGGCGGATTCTTTAAGTTAGCCCATTTGAGGCATGTTGATTGAAAAATTGTTGACCTATAATGGCCTGTTTTGCCCAATTGAAGGTTACAAACAGACAAGTAGGATAATTTTAGTAGTATATAGATCCTGGTAACCTTTGCATTCTTGTTCTCTATGAATTAGTCTTAATTTCTCTTCAGTCCTGTATAATATATCTCTATATCTTGAATGAATAAATTTTATATTTTAAATGTTCAATGAAGGCTTTAGTTATTTTTTTTCTGTCCCCAAACTCCCATTGTAATGTATTCCATAGTAGAGTCTATAGTGTCTACCATAGTGAAAAATGTTACTATCTTAACTTCTTTTGACCTTAATAGTAAATGATATATCTAGGATATATTTTGCATGCCTTATGATATCTAACAGGTGTAACAATTTATTTATTTATTTACTATAGTACTACTAGTAGAAACTTTATTGATTTAGTCATTTGACCATATCAATATAAAACTATTGCAAGTATAAAGTAAATGCAAACAAAACAAAAGAACTTTTTCTTATAGCATTTACATACTATCGGAGTCGTTTAACTCATTTAAAGCTGGATCAGTGGCAGTTCTGCCTTTTTAATGCTTTTTTCCCCCTCGTCTTTTCAGTTCTGCTGTCCCAAGAATATTGCTAGAAGAAAGTTTTTTCAGTGAACACTGGTGTGTCAGTGCAACCTGCAAAAGGGAATCAATTTGTGTACCAAATGGTAAGAGTTTTTGTGTTCTGCTCCAGAACCTATCTATGAAATATCTGTTCCCTTTGGATAATTGACTTAAATCCTACTGAGAGGACTTAAAACGCTGAGATACTTTGGTTGTGTCAATAACTGTCACATGTACAGATTTTGTTTGTCACAAAATGAAATAGGTTCGCTCTTTGTCTTCAGTTACCTCCTCTAAGCAGTTGGCCAAATACTGCCTCCTCAGAGGGGCAGAGCTTATAGGGATCAGTGCAATGTTTATCAGTTTGACAAAAAAAGCACTATACACTTGAGATATCTCAAACCCGTGGTACACCAATTTATGATCCCTCCAGCTGCAAAACCTAGTTTTGGTAGAGGCCTTATTCTGGGACAGTTCTGAGGAGATCAAAAACAAATCCCTGCTGCACCAAAACAGATTATCTAATTAATAGATCATTTAATTACCTGATAAAATATTAATATTTTATCTGAAGTTTGATTAAGATTAAGATCAGATCATGACATATGCTATTGGAGAGAATAAAATAAAATGAGAATAGCGTGGGTTTTTCAAAGTTCCTTCTCCATAATTCTTGCAGCCCCTGAGACTCTGTTCTTTGGAACAGCAGAGGCATGAAGCAAGGCAGTAAAATCTGCAGAACTTTGGATGGGAGGTGTCTTCCTGATTTAAGCTGTTGGGTGCACAATTAAATCATAAAAAGTTTTGCTGGAAAAGAATGATCTAGTGCAGTGTTTCTCAACCTCAGCCATTTTAAGATGCATGGACTTCAACTCCCAGAATGCCCCAGCCAGCCAAGTGGCTGAGATTGAGAAACACTGATCTAGTGGATACACCTTGAGCAGATATCATTGGCTTCTGAGCACTGCCTATGCTATTGCTTAGAGATTCTTTCACATGCCATTTAGTTTCAACAGTGGCTTGTTGTGTAATATTAGATTATACTGAGTTTAGCATTAGCCAATGGATGCTTTTTTACCAGAATTTATAGTAGCTCCACAATCTGGCCTTAAAGCTAGAGTGAGAGATCAATCAAACAACTCTAATGGGGGCTCTAAATCACCAAAACATTGTTGATCTTGATGTTTCTGTGTTAAAAGTTAAATTGTGCCTTAAATCTTTAGCCCATGGTGTTAGATAGTTTTGCTGGAAGCAATGTTTGCTTTGTCTAATTAAAATGTGCTTTAATTAAGAACTATTTAAGATTGGTAGTACTGGGACATGTGCTTTTAATGAGGTTAAAGTAATAGCTTTTCCACCAGTGCTATATGATAAAACATGATACTAGACCTAATACTTCAGAATTGTTTGTATTTGCAGAAGTGTGCAGTGCCTTGATGCCTCAATCTCCTATCCAGATTTTGTATTTTGAGCCTAACGTTTTTCATACCAGCAAATTTGCAGGGCTCAAAAAAGGTATTATGCTGGAACTAAATTGTTTAAAAATATTATTTATCTTTCAGATCCGTAATGCTACCAAATTATATCAGGGACCAAATATTTCCCAGGACTAAGTAAAACTTTTGTAACAAAATGTGCTATGTATTAATGGGTAAGGATGTTTTTTTCTTATTATTTATGAAATTCATAATTAAATTCTTCACTTATTAAAGTTTCAATCCATGTTTGAAGCTGGGCAATGTTATATTTTTATGTAATTTTTACATTTATAAATACATATTTGGGGAAAGTTACTGGAATGACCAGAAGGGATAAAATAAAAAATGAAACCATAAGAGAAAGAATTGGCAATAGAACCAATCTTAACCAAACTACATACAAAAACAGCAAATAGAGTAGTTTGCTCACCTGGAGAGGATGTTGTGGGATTCCATACCGTAGGAGGCATATATAAAAAGAGGAGAAGGTCAAAGAACATGAGGTAGACCCAGAAGAAGATGGAGAGACAACATCAAAGACACACTGCAACAACATCAATTAACAATAGTTGAGGCTGCCAAAAGAGCAAAAGTCAAAACGTTGTATCTCCCTCGACTGCCAAAGCAGTGAAAGAGAGGGTAAAGAAGAAAAATGCATATATTCATATATAAAAATATATTTAGAAACATATCAGTAAGAAGATACCAGAAAGTGTTTATGATGGAATTTCAATTACAGTATTAATGTGTTTGTATTCTGAATGAATTAATATAACACACGAAGCTAAAACCAAATAACTATTATGGCTTAGTATTATGTACGAACCTACTCTCCTTAAACTGAACATATATTTTCTAGTGACTGTATTTCAGTTAAATATAACATCACTGTGGAAAAGAATGAACTGGGGCAAAATACTGAAATAGAGCATGATAAGTAAAGGTAAAGCAATATATTACTCAGTTGTATGAATTGTTATGTACATTGCAAATACATTCCTTCAACCACACTGACATTTATTTTCCAGGTCCCTAAAGAATATTTTTTATCCCATCAGCAGCTACTTTTTTCTGGGAATTTGGGGAAATAAACTGAGCTTGCTTACTTTACTTTGATATATAATAGATATAATGATTAAAAATATAATACATGAGAATTAAAAGGTATTCCAAATTGTTTAACTGCTTTTTTCCTTTCTTACCTAGGATATTTAAAACACTTCAAGATTTTATTTCTACAAAAATGCTGGTGGATGTCAACATGGCTTAGATGAAGTGCTTCCCACTGAAAAAAATATTTTGTTTGTGTGTGCTGCCGTAAGACTCGCTAACTCCATTTGTGGTAGTGGCAAAGTCACACAACTGTGTCAAGATGACAGACCCTATGATGGATTTTTTTGATGATGCCAATCTTTTTAGTGATACCTTGGAAGGCTTGTCAGATGATGCCTTTGTACAAACTGGGCCTGTTTCTCTGGTTGATGAGTTGAACTTGGGTGCAGAGTTTGAGCCTTTGCAGATTGATTCTTTGAACCACGTGCAGGAGACACAAACTCAGCAAAAGATGAACGATTACGAACATCTAAACCAGTATGATTCTCTGAAACTTCAAGTAAGTCAGTCCTTCAGTAGTCCGGTTGAAAACGTTTTATCCCCACATTCTGAGTTCAGTTGCTCTCCTGTCCATCCACAAAATCAAACTAATGGATTATTTCCTGATGTAGCAGATGGGAGTCCGATGTGGGGGCACCAAACTTCGAGCAGTGTTTCTAATCAGAATGGATCTCCGTTCCATCAAGGACCTACGCAGTCTATGCAGCAAAATAAAAGCTTTGTAGCACACCACAGTTTTGCCTTATTTCAGGCCAGTGAGCATCATCATCCATGTGCCTCATTGCAGTTGCAGCAAAGCATTAATGCAGGAGAGAACACTCGGAATCAGCCTGATGGTTTCTTGGAGGTGAATGCGTCTGTTTCACATAGAACTAATGTTCCCCATCCATCCCAAGCTGTTGATGTATCAAAATCACAACAGTCTATCTCTATGCCATCCTTTTCTCAGACTAGGAATAACTCGCCCCACTTTTGTGGAAATCAAGAAGGAAACTATGACGGACCATCTCCTACGATAACGTCATGCTCTATTAACACGCAGTTTTCTCCTCCTTTTTCCTATAATAGCAACCAGATCTCTCCTTCCAGTCTTCTTCAATCTTCTGCAACTCTTTCTGTTAGCCAGCAAGCTCATCCCCTCTCTGACTTTTCGGGAAGTGATGCCTTCGCAACTCGAAGAGGGACCAAACAAGAAGATTCAGACAGCCTCCTTAATTCAAGTACATCACTGACTTCAAATAATTTCCACGTGTTGCATTCAGCACAACCTCAGGGCAACTTCAGCAGTTCAAAACTATCAGCGGTGAACATTAATTTTTCTACCCCTCCTGGTTCGGGTCCTCAGCTAAGCCACTTCAGTGATCCTATCGAGGGTAATGGTTTTTCGTCTTTGGATGAGAATTTGCTCCATCAGGTGGAGTCTCAAAGTGAATCATTTACAGAACTTGACCCAGAAGCCCTTCTGCAGGAAGATCTCCTTCCCCAGTTCGATGAAACTGCATTTGTTCAGGACACCCCAAGTAATGATTTAGAACATCAGCTGGAACAGCGCATTGTCCCACAAGCAAACCTCCTTCAGGCTCAATCTCAGAATTGCGACCATCCCTGGTATCCTCCTGGTTCTAATCTACATCAGCCAGAGCAGAAGAACGTCACTGCTCAAGCCCAGGTAAGTAACAGTACTGTTGTAGAGCACCTGTGGAGATTCTCAGTCATCCAGGCCATGGTTGTCCCAAAGGTGCTTTTTCAAAAGGCAACTGGACTTCCTTTGTTTTCCTTGAAGACATTTCACTTCTCATCCAAGAAACTTCTTCAGTTCTGATTGAAAGACCCCAGGATCACTGAAGTGGTTGAGCTGAAAGTCAGAACTGAAGAAGCATCTTGGATGAGAAGCGAAACGTCTTCAAGGAGAACAAAGTCCAGTTGCCTTTTGAAAAAAAAACACCTTTGGGACTGTTGTAGAGCAGTATTGTGCCTTGACTGGTTTATTCTTTTCTATGCTATTGGCCAACATTAACTGACAAGATCAGAATTAATTAGTAACAACCGTATCGTGAAAGATACTTATGCCATGTGTAAATCTACAGAAGAGATTTGTTAAACAAGGTTTTAATTATTTTTGGTGGAAATTACAATGAATGTCCATTTCAGAAACTGCAGTTTTCTTCCATATTTTGCAAAAGACACAGAACACACATTTTTAAATTTGATCTATGTGACTTGACAGATTGTAATTACTATTTGTACTTTCAGTTTTGCCAACTGTTGAGTTTTGGGATGTAAACAAAGAAATAAAACAACAAATTGATATTATAATCAAATATATTAAAAGTTTTTAGATGCCTCCCAAACAAGTCTTTTTAAAAAATATTTTTGTTCAGGTACATGCTTTTTTAATTTTGTGCATACAGCTTTTTAACCATAATATTAGCTAACACATAAGAATCAAAGATTGTACGTGTGGATGAATTGACTGAAATGCTGCCTTTCCAATATTCCTGTTGATCTTAGAATGTTTAGCCTGCTCTACGTTGATTTTCAGTCAGTTACTAGTGCAATTTAATAAAACAAATAAATAAATACTTCCTTTAGTATTAATAGTTCATTTTTAGATAGAATATAATCCTGGGTAATATCATATTATACAGATGGAATATTGTATACACAGTTATACTTTGAAATATGCCATAGGATATCTTGAGGACATGACTCTGAAGCCTTGTCCTAGAGGCAATGCTTTGTCACTAAAAATCAGGGGTATGATTTTTTTAGAAGTCTTAAATTATATAGCTTGTCTATTCTTTTGATGGCCACTACAAATTACAAGTTTTCTAATTATTTAATAACTGTTGAGCAGGCATTAGCATCTATATTGATTTCTTTTGAATATCAGATACACAGAGCTAATGATTTAATCAGTGTGTGAAATGTTACTGTCTTAATGCATGTACTTTTTAAAGACTTTAATAAAAATATTAAGCAAACAATGCCTCTAGATAAAATCATATACGAATGTAATATGAATGCTTAAAATCTTTTGCAAAAGAAGGATGGATAAGATGGCCTATAAATCACTAAGAATATATAGGATCCAGACTAGGTCAAACTTAGAGTAGGACTATTGAAATTAATGGGACTTAAGTTATCCATTAGTAATATAAGTGTTTATATGTTAGGAGTTTTAAAATGTGTGTAATTTTTTAGTAGCAGGTTGCTATTGTGAAGATATGCAGGGAAAGGTCTAGGATAGCTAGGGGAGAGAGAAATAAATTTGCATAATATTACTTTGCTCAAAAGTGAACAGATACCGATTTCCAAAGTCTCTTGATACGTACAAGTTAGCCATTGCAGTATAAATATATTGCAAAAACATTGACATGGATTTTTATGAATATATTACTTTTTGAATTCTCAGGACAGTGGTTCTCTCTGTCGCCAATTATGCATTAGGAGAAAGTTTTCTTGTCCTGAACTGGCAGCCAGAATTGAAATACGATCCTAGCTATTACTTGTCCTGTGCTGCAGAAGCTGCTTTGCACTGCCAGGAAACTCGGTAACTGAAAGCAGAGTCATTAACAGTAGTTTTCGTGCTCTTGGCGTCCTCTGTTCCTCCTTAAAGCAAAGTATAAACAGGAAGTGGATTCCAGGAAGCAGTGGGAAAAGGGAGCGTACTAAATTGGAATTCATGGTTCATGACAGTGTATCTAAGGAGTAATGCTTTGGGATCAAAGTCAGATTAAGCACAAGTCAAAGTTGCCTCTGAATTGAGATTTAACCATTCTGTTGAAGAATAATTTTCTGAAACAGAGGTGCAGTGATATAAAAACAACTTTTGCACAGTGATATAAAAACATACGTAAAATGTGTCAACTGCCAGATGTCCCATCCAACATGGTAACTGCTGAGGATTCTAATAGTTGAAGTTCACATAGCCAAAGGATGCCCAGGAAGTGATGAGAGCAATTCCTAACAAACCTTAAGTTCTTCTTTCTCACCTCCTTTTTTTGCTTTTCTTTCTCTAATGTGAATATTACTAATTTTTATTAATCATAGTTTTGAACTACAACAGAACTTTGAACTGTATTGAATCTTAATTATGATGTATTGAAACAAGCCAGCTTAAGTCTCAAACCATCCCTAAAATTGAATATAATTTGTCATGTATAGAAGAAAGAACCTTGTGCTCATTGGAAAAGAGAAAGGGGGAGTATGTAAGCCTGTTATTTATTGTAGTATATTTCCTTAATAACAAGCCATTGTTTATCATGAGTCCAGTGAATTCAGTCGTTTGTCCCTTACTTAATGAAGTAATGCTGACTGGTAGCTTTGTTTGTTTAAATTCCCACTAAATGAAATTTGACCGAGGTATGTAAAGTCTATATATTGCACTATGTTTTAATCTGCACATGACTAATTTCAAAATTAGTTCATGAGAATCAATAGGCCAGGACAGGCAGCCCTCTTGAGACTGTATGCCAATTATGGGTTCAGCTGAGATAAGCATCAGATATGATCCCTTAATTATTTCTGATTCCCCCTTTTTTCTGACTTTTGTCTTGTCTCTCTTATTCCTTGAACCTGTTTTCTACCACAATCCTGAAACAATTACGTGAAAGTAAATCCTGTTAAATTCATTAAACTTTTGCTTGAGAATAATTCAGAATTCTCTGAATCTGAATGTATTTTATTATTCTCTGGAAGTATTTAACAAGCAATGAATAGAACTGTCTTATTTTTTTAAAAAATGAATTTGTTAAGATTATTGTACATTCTTATTCAACAAATTCGGCATCCACAATTGGGAACTTGAAAAGTTTGTTTTTTTTATGTATTTCTATGTAATTTGGTCAACTCATTAGCCTTATTCTTTGTCACTGCCACCATTTAAGGAAAATATGTTAACTTCCACTGGTTTCATAAATAGTGTGTATAACTATTTAAATACTGTTTACAGCATTTCTTCTGCATTGGGCTTTGTGATCTTCTCTCTCTGTAGTATGATCTTGCAATTTATTTTCCACTCTTTTCATCTTTGAGATTTCATATTTAAATGTGGCTTTGCTATCCTAAGTATTAGGGTGATGTCGATTTGAAAGAAATATTTCTTCAAAGTAGACAATGCCATGTTTTGTGGAAGATTTCCAAGACTATAAGCAAGAACATGATTGCTTTCATATTATTTGGGCTATTCATATTTGGGCTAAACAAGAAAGGACTTCGATGTTCATCAGAAATGTTATATGATCCTTGTCCTTGTCCACATATTCCAATGGTGTAAAACTGACATTTAGTGTTATCTAAATTGGAATCTCTGGCTGGTGCTTATTCCAGCAAGTTGGAATCCAAACTTGTGGTTTGTTTATTGGATTTGATTTTTAGGTAGTTGGGATGTAACAAATTACGCTAACTAAACCTGGAGTTTTCCTGGTTTGTTTGCAGAGGAAAGGGGTTCATTTATTTATTCTAAGCCAAACTTCTTAAATTCTAGGTTTGAGTTATATGTAAATAAAACCAGCAAAGCAGCAAATAGCACTTTTAGATGCTATTAATGATGCTTAATTCAATTGCATATTAATAAGACATAATCAATGTTGATCAACCCCAAAATAATTTTTAAAACCTTTTGCTTTTAATATTTAAATACATTCATAGTTTCAGATTCTTTTTGCCGCTAAGATAATTATAAATATTTTGTTTCCTTCCTTGACAAAAATGTGAGGATGATGATATAGGAAATATTCTTGATTACCTAATTTGTCCCCAAATATCATAGAATGAAAAGAAGATAGAAGATTAATTCTAGATTAGACAAGGTATAAGACACTGAGTTTAAAACACCAGTTCAGAGTAATACTGTATAAACTGTTCCTGTTCTTTCTGAACCCATCAAGTTAAAATCTTTGTGCAGTTCCTGAGCGTCTGACAATAATTACAGAAAT
The DNA here is from genome assembly GCF_001527695.2 of Protobothrops mucrosquamatus. Lineage (NCBI taxonomy): Eukaryota > Metazoa > Chordata > Lepidosauria > Squamata > Viperidae > Protobothrops > Protobothrops mucrosquamatus. Next base: position 239,187 of record NW_015387051.1, on the reverse strand, counting down.
AATTCATCTGGCAAAACAGTGACAGGATTCTTTTGAAAAAAGTTATTTGTCAGGTTTTAAACACTCCTTGAGTACAGTATGTCGCCCATAAAAGTATTATTTGAGCTGTTGCAGAAGGTGGAAGAATTAAAGAGTTAACTCTTCTACCACATGTAGGGAAGAACAGTCCACTGAGGGTTAAATTGCAGAGTCTAATGGAATAATAACTGGTAGCACCATCTGCTGGCCTAGTTCCGCAGAAGGAGTCAGTATTTTTAACGACATCTCTAATATTCACTCCGCCGATGCATTTTGATGCTTTGTGCATTCATTTCTTTTGGTGTTTTGTGGGAAGCTAGCTCTCTGCTTAGCAGCTATTTTTGAAAGCCAAGTCGTCCCGGAATGGCCGAGGCTGTACTTGTCTAGCAGAGGAAGGAGACTTAATGCCAGTCCAGGAAGAAATATGTTGATAAATCACAATGTGTATTTGCGGAAGGCTGTGTCTGCCTTGGCTTTTGGCTGCCTTAAATAGGCCATTTAGCAATCTTCTTTCAATGCTGTTCTCTTGAACGCTACCTACCTCCTCGGGTGGTGAAAAACCAGAGGGCAACCTTTGTCTCATGCCAAAAATGTCTTCAGTGAAGAGGCCAAGAGGAAGGGTAAGTGAAAGCTTGAATGAGTGGGAGGAGGAGGGGTTCTTTGGGCTAAAAGGCTAATGGGATTGAATAACCTTCCTTATTACTGGCTGCTGCTGCTACGGGAGTCGTGCCTGTATCGCCATCTTGAGCTTGTTGCTGTTTTCTCGAATCTCGGTGATTTGTGGTAGCTTGCTGGCCTTGAGATGGCATTTTATTGAGCTATCATAAGCCCTGCTTTCTTCCTGGTGCCGCAGCACTGTGGGTTAGGGCTTGGATGAGGCTCTTATAAAAAAAATGTATCCAGTGAAGCGAACTAGAATTGTCCTGAAAATGTACTTGGAAATTCCTGACTTTCTCCCTTGCTGTAGTGAGAGGCACATTTATGGGTGAGAACACAACATAATTATTATCTCTTTATCTGTCTCTCTTTCTCTCTCTCTTTTTCTTCTCCCCTTCTCCCCTCCTCCTCGCCTCCCCCCCCTGTTTGGATAGGAAATTCTTTCCATTCCTTGCATTGTGCTTTTTAAAACTGTCTTTCCATGCAGTCTCAGAAAAGCTGCTGTAATTGTTTATGCTGCAATCAGGAATTTCAATCTGAGTACATTTAGAAACAACGGTCAAACAAAAGGGACTGTTGAACTGTTTCCTGTGAATCAGCTATACATGAAATTTTAAACAAAGGGTATTTTCATAACTGATTGATTGGGATCATCTTAGTGTAAAAAGGCGTAGCGTTGCAGTGAAAGTCTATTCTACACAAATGCCTTGTGTCTGGCTGTAAAACAATGCTTTACGTACAGATTATGTTATGACGTTAACTTGCGTGTTATGTAAGTATGATTTTTCTTGATGCTTCATCAGTACATCATTTGACATCCAACTTCACTCAGTGCGTAGAGCAGTGGATAATGTACTATTGCTCCTTTCCATGGAGTTCTTTATACTATTCTGCTTGTTCAGATAGGAAAAAAGTGCTGTTAAGAAATCTTATTCCATTTAAAAATTCAAGAGAGAAGGTAGTGAGAATAGTAAGCAGTTATACAAAAAATATATTTTTGTATTTGTATGCACAATGATGAAAATATGAGTGGGCCTGCAGAGGTAAATTTATGACTCAGGGGAAATAGAGCAGAAAAGAAGGAAACAAAAATTAAAATGGAGAATATGGATAAATGCAGTTGCAGCAGGAATGCTATACTGGCCCACCCACATTTGTGATTGAAGACTGGAAACTAGACCCTTGTCTAGAAGGCTGCTGATCCTCTGTTGTGCTCTGAATCTGTGCATGCTCACTAATCCCCCAGCCCTGCACATTTTATGCAACAGAATTTTTAGATTCAAAAGTCAAAAACTGTAAAACCCAAAATATGCTTCATTGTTTTGATTTAATGATTTGTAACTATGCTGTCTTTTATATTTAAGTATGACTACCAATTGCAACGGAGGAGAAAGTACTTAAACGTGTTATCTGCCTTTAACGTGTTGATGCTTGTTTTTGTTTTCATTGCACAAAATAAATCGGGCCTAATATGAAGCAATTTTCTTGTAAATGAAGCTAGGTATCCTTTTTTTCCCCTAAATGTTACAGAGAAGTCAGAGTATTGGATTTTTTTTCTTCAGGAATATGATTGCCGTTGTTATGATTTTTTGATCATCATTAAATGATCAATTAAAAATGATTTTTAGCAAAATTTGTGATATGATTCAAGCATTTTCTTTTTTAATGAATCTGCGTAAAAGTATTGAATGTCTAACCTCTAGAAACAATTCTGGCTTCCAGATCCACTGCGTGAAGGAAGATAAGAACAAAATACTCTTTCACTGCTGAAAATCCTATATTCCTTTAAAAGGCCCCAGAATTGGGCCTTTCTGCTACAGAGGATTTTCCTCTTAATACAGTGAAGGAAGGAAGGAAGCTTTAAAAAGAGCCGCCAGAAAAGAGATGATATATTCCTAACCACTCTTCCCTTAAAACTTTGGAGGTGTCAAACAATCCACGGCTTTTCCTCACCTCCACTGCAAACAGCTTTGTCGAAAGCAAGCAAGTCCCTTAGAACACATTTATTCTGTGTAAACATGCATAGAATTTTTGTTCAGTGCTGGAACCATGTGCAGGGAGTCCTTGACTTACAACAATTCATTTAGCAACCATTCAAAGTTACAATGGCACTGGAAAAAAAGTGTCTTATGGCCGTTTTTCACACTGAACGACCTTTGTGACATCCCCCTGATCATGGGATCAAAATTCAGCTGCTTGGCAACTGACCCGTACCAAAGTCCATGGGGGTGCCAGATTCACTTAACAAACGGTGGCAAGAAAGGTCGTAAAAAGGGGCAAAAGCTTACTTACAAATGTCTCACTTAACAACAGAAATGTTGGGCTCCGTTGTGGTCGTAAGTCGAGGACTACCTGTATTTGGGGAGCACTTCCCGTTGACTATTACTTTGAGGTCCTCGTATAGCTTGCCCTGAGATTTTGAGTTGCCTCGGCAGCTTTATCTAAGATGAGTAACCTATTTTTTTTCCCCCCCATGCAGCCCCCCTCTGCCAAGAAAGCAGACGGTTCCGGGGTATACACTAAGTTGCAGAATACCCAGGTGAAATCAATGCTTGAAAAGAAACAGAAGAAAAAAGTGGAGTCGGAAAGTAAGCAGGAAAAAGCCAATCGCATCATATCCGAGGCAATAGCCAAAGCAAAAGAGAGAGGGGAGAGAAACATCCCACGAGTCATGAGTCCGGAAAATTTCCCAAATGCTTCAGCAGAGGGGAAAGAAGAAAAAAAGGGGAGAAAGGCTAAATCCAAACCAAAAGACAGAGAAAGCAAAAAGCCCAAAACTGGTTCTTCTAAAACTAAAGAAAGGGCAAAAATCGGGTAAGTTGGCTCATATTTTCCTTTATTGCCCTATCCCTGTATTTTTTTTTCCATTTGGACTTTAATTCAGATGGTGGTGGTGATGATGATGACACAACCAAGACTGTTGCAGATTTCAAACAACAGTGAAAAATTATGCCACCAAGTTTAAAAACTAGATATATTCTACAAATGTTATGTAAACTAAGCCTGTAGCCCAGTTTTGAACTATCCAGAGTCTAGCAACTGGAGGAGGATAAATCTAGTAATAAATAAAAGTTTTCTATGGTGTTGTATGCAAAAAGAATATCCCAAGATCAAATAAATCATCACAGAATGTGTTTGAACTATTAATATAATTGACATATTTGTCACTCAAATTTAGTTCTGTCCATTCCTCAGTCTAGTAAGAGAGAGAGAGTTAGGTATTAATCAGGTATTAATCATTACACTGTTTAAAAAAAAAATCTAGCTTATGTGATTTGTGTGTGTGTGTGTGTGTTGTTATGGGTTTATATTGCATGTTATTCCTGGAGCTAACATAGCACACATTACACACACCCCCAAAGCACCATCAATTTTATCCAAAAGCAATCAGGTTATAGAGGCGAATTGAGTTGAGAAAAAATGGTTGATTCAAAATCTCCCAGTGAGCTCCATGGCTAAAAGTGGACTTGAACCAACCTTAGTCCATTTTTGCAAGGTAACACAAGTGTCTATGCTTTGGGTAGGCACGTCTATGGTGGTTTGAGGCACACAGACATGGATTTGGTCTATGTAATCTTAGGTGGCTTTCAGAATTATGAGTCATGAAGCTGGCAGGATGAATCATGTGCAATATGGAAGCTTGCCAGAATGGTCTGACTGCAGCAGCTGTAGTTTGATGATTAAGGGGACGTTTATTTTATTTAAAAAGAAAGGGTTATGGCTTAAAGCTTGTTTTCAGGTATGGATTTGTCTGCTGATTAATTGTTTACTTTGTCAGTAAATGGATTTCATGAACTACTCGAAAGGCACATCCATGCAGCCTGCTTACAAGTAGCACAAAACCCAATTCCCAGTGGCCTCCATCTCCTGATCTCTGCTGAAACTGAAGGCTGAAACTGATTCAGTAATGCAGGGGTGGGGAACTGTAGCCCTTTTACGATCTGGGAACTTCAACTCCCAGAATTCCTGAGTCAGCATGCTCAGCTAGTTGAAGATTACAGATCATAAAAGAGCCATAGTTCTCCCCCCCCCTGCAAAAACGGAAGTAGAAGATTATTTGTGCAATCTGTTTAAATTCTAATTAGTGTTTGTTCTTTGACACCACAGCATTCAAAATCTTTACGGGTCTCACTTGGTTAAAAACATCACCTTGATTTCTGAAGTTAGGAATGCTAATTATTCATATATTTTAAATTAACAATACTTAAACTTAAAACCTTACATATATGTCACAAGAGATGTACATTTGGGACTCTTTTTAAGGAACTCAAAAGTGCAGTTCAGGCTCAAGGTCTTTTGTATAAGATTCTGTCCTTAAAGCTTTCATGCTTGTAAGGTTAGAAAATTGAATTGGATGGTGCCTTTTGTTTCTTTGCTTGCTTGTTTGATTTTAGGTACTCTGTGTCTACATATAATTTAATGTTAAGTGGCAAAATTTGTAAGCTTGATGAATTGTTGCTTAACTCTAATATTATCTGCACTTTATTAACTCAGACATAGAAGGTCACATTTATTTAATTTTAATGTAGTGCAGCTGAAATTGAGCCAGTTACATATCATGATTTTTAATTAACTTCCAGTGGTTAGCCATGTTATATGTGTGTGTGTGTGTGTGTGTGTGTGTGTGTGTGAGAGAGAGAGAGAGAGAGAGAGAGAGAGATAATGTAAAAATACATTATTACTGTATATGATATTCATTTGCTGCAACTACAATATTAATTGCAACAAATGAATATCATATATTCATTTACAGTATATAAAATAAGCCCAAATTATTTGGGCCACAGGGCTTTGGATCAACAGAAAGGTCTGTTCTAAAGCAGTTTTCAGTTCTACATGGTGTGTAATTATCCAATCTGTAATATGTAAAGTATGCATCTAAGGATATCTCTTTATCTAAATTGGGGTTAGATTGTAATCACATTGTGAATATTTTAAAAATGCAGTGAAAAGCAGCGCTTGTCAGATTTTAAATATGGAAAATTATATGTCTCTGTGGCCCTCTGATTAAAAGCGAGATGGGATGAGATTAATATTGCTCTCTTTTCTGTAACCTTTTGAGTATAAACGCAGAGATATAATTAATGCTGTTGCATTAGAATATAATTTTCCCCTACATTCATGCAGCCGCCATCAGTTGCTAGTAATGAAATCGTTTCTGTGCTACTTGATTATCTGAAATCCAAACTGTCAACCTAAAATGTTATGCTGTGCTAACTCTTGATTGTGAGTAAGTAATAATACTCATATACAATGTATATGTGCATTACATTTACTTTCATTTCAGTAACTTTTATATGTAAAATATTTAGTGCTTCTATTTGTTCTCCACAAAATAATACTTCTACTTTCAGTGATTAAACTCACCAAGCACTCAAATTTTAATAACCGTAAGAAAAGTTTGTATGTGACTTGATGTTTCATATTCCCATCCTGGCTTTGAGTTTTCTGCACTGGTAACAGTGTCTTTTGTCTCAAAACAGCAAGCTTATTATTACACTGGGTAAAAAACAGAAGAGAAAAAATGACTCCTCAGACGAATTGTCCGATGCGAAACAGACTTCTCAGCAACCCTTCAAAGACGAAAGTTCACAGGTATTTTAAAAAAAGCAATCTTTTTTTAAAATAGCTATTAACACAGGGTCAACCTGTCTTACCCTAATCCTTAAAAAAAAAGAGAGAGAAGGAATAAGATTGCAAATGATTGGTTAAGGTCATGTCATTCTATTGTAGAAGAGAAGATCGAATCGACAAGTTAAAAGGAAGAAATATGCCGAAGAAGGTGAAGGAAAGCATTCTGAGGAAGAAACCAAAGTTTCTGTAAAAATAAAAAAAAATTCTGCTCCTTTGCCTGCTGAGCAACCTTTACAATTATTTGTAGTAAGTAAAATCTATCTGGGCAGTTTATGTCTTATATATAAGTTTAAGAGACAAGTTTGGGGTTTTTTTTCTACCTAGGTAGCAGTGATTACAGATATATTTTGTCAAAACTTCTTTGTAGTGTGAAATTGTATGGGAATAATTCTTAGATGATCAAAATGTTGCTCATATTTTCATCGAAACAGGAGAATCCAAGTGAAGAAGATGCGGCGATTGTAGATAAAATTTTATCTTCCAGAACTGTAAAAAAAGAAGTGAGTAAAAATGGAGGTATTCATGAGTTTTTAATTCACAATTACAATAAAGTGTGTCAGTGCATATTAAACAGGATACGATGTACATTTTCAGATTCCGGGGACTGGGTCAGTGGAAGCCGAAGAATTTTTTGTTAAATACAAAAACTAGTAAGTATTGTAGTTAAAATGCTATTTTGGTTAATTACTTCATCATATCTAATTAAATTCATAAGACTGTATGAAGGGGTTCTACATTTTGGAATGTTTATCCAAATTAATAGCATACCTTTCCACTTGAGTTTGTAAAAAAAAAAATTAAAAAAAAAAAGTCAGACAACCTTCGAACAGCATTGCCCTTGGTTCTGAAATTCCTTTGCCCATGTAGAACTGTCTCCGTGCTGCAGTAGCAATTAGCAAGTAGGAGGAGAATGTTTTATTCCTGCTTATGATTCAGATCCATAGCTTGTTGTAGAGATCTAATTCTAAAACAATAAGGGTGTGCTATTTTACGTATGCACTTTGACTTCACTCCTGAGTTCAAGAACAAGGAAATAAATGCTCTAAATAAAATCTCTAGAACAGTGATGGCAAACCTTTTAGAGACTGAGTGTCCAAACTGCAACCCAAAACCCACTTATGCATCGTCGAGTGCCAGGTGGGCGTGGCCAATTGGGTGGGCGTGGCCCATTGGGTGGGCGTGGCTGCGGTGGTAATGGCAGACTGGGCGGGACTAAAAAGTTCAATCAATCAATTCCAACTTTGCAAGATCTTTTTTTCCCGCGAGAAGTTGAAATTGAACCTTTTTTTTTTTACACATGGCGGCAGAGGCCTGAAGCGAAAAAGTTTTATAAAACCCAGCTGAAGGCCTAGGACTGGGGTGATGGCATGCGTGCCCACAGAGAGGGCTCTGAGTGCCACCTCTGGCACCCGTGCCATAGGTTCGCCACCACTGCTCTAGAATGTAATTCTAACAAAAACTGAAGTTCACTTTTCATTGTGCAAGTTGTGTAATGTCATAAAAGCCTATATAAAAACCTGTGCTTGCAATAATACGTACCACACCGTTTTGTAATGCTAGCTCCTACCTCCACTGCGAATGGGCCACAGAGCAACAGCTTTTAAAGGACAAAAGAATCCAGCAGAAAATCAAACGTTTCAAGCTGAGGCAAGCACAGAGAGCCCATTTTTTTGCAGATGTGAGTATGCGTAAAAATCTACACAGAAATCTGGCTAAACTAATTAATGTATTGATTACTAGGGCTTTATACAATTTGCTGTTTGTCATGTTGTCGTTTGGGTGTTGGGTTTGCACAGAATATATTTGCCTTGTTCATTTTTAGTAGTCAAATGTTATAAATGGATTTTTCTTTTTTTAAAAAGGGAAGAGAACCATTTTTTTTCAAGGCATGCTATTAATAATTTAGGTACAGCCAGTAATATGAATCAATCACAATGCATCGCGGACTGTATTTCAAGCTCGTCACTGTGTTAGCTTGTTCAGGTAAATAAAATGTACATATTTTAATTTTTAGATGGAGGAAGAATCTTTTAATCCTGATTATACTGAAGTAGACCGGGTTTTAGAAGTCTCCTTTTGTGAAGATAAAGACACTGGAGAGGTATAATTTGAAAAAAGTCATATATAAACTAGGGGCTCTGAAACTAAAGCATACATACACCGATATGTACATGACCCAGTGGTGGGATTCAGCCAGTTCGCACCACTTTGGCAGAACCGGTAGCTAATTTTTTGTTGCCCAGGACCAGAATGGACTTCCGGAAGCGGCTTCCACACAGAGAACCGGTTGTTCACATATTTGAATCCCACCACTGACATGACCCATATATATATTTATTTTCAGATTATTAGTTCTGAGCTATAGAAGTAAAATGTAGGACAGAATAAATAGGTAAATAACAAATTTAATATTCAGTACATCCAAGAACTGAGGGGTAGGAAAGAAAAAAGAAAAATGATGGGGAAAGGAAGCGCAGTGCATGAATCTAATGAAGATTTATACTCAGTAATTATACATGAGAGTCCTGATGGCTGAGTGGATAACCCAAGTAATTTTCTCCCCCAACTGCAGCATGTTACTTACTATTTAGTGAAGTGGTGCTCCTTGCCATATGAAGACAGCACGTGGGAATTGAAAGAAGATGTAGACCAAGGAAAAATAGAAGAATTTGAACAGCTGCAAGCTTTAAGGCTTGATTCAAGACGATTGGTAAGACAACTAGAAATAACTAACCATTCTACTGAGAAATATTACTAGAAATAGTATCATGAGGTTCGTTTGAGTAGGAAAATCCCATCTCGGCTCCTTCAAATAAATAAAATATAGAACTCTCTTGTCTGATCTCTGACAATGAGGATAAGACAAGGAATGAGTTTGATTGAATTGGATTAGATTAGATTAGATTGGATTGGATTGTAAGACCCTGGAAGCCTGATGGTTACCCTCTCCCCCCCTCCCTCCCCCTCTCTCTCTGCATGATGAAAACAAAAACTCAGATTAATTTCTTATAAGTTATTCTTATAAATATGCATATTTCAGCAACTGTATTTCAGTTTACAGGGTCCCAGATTTCCAGGGATATATTCTTCATAGCCCTTTCCCCATACATTCTTTGCTGTTTTTCTTCAAGTGGATAATTTCAAAGATTTTGTATTTTATTTCCAAGGATCGCCCTCCTCCTAATTCATGGAAGAAAATAGAACAGTCCAGGGAATATAAAAATGGCAACCAACTCAGGGAATACCAGCTGGAAGGTGTCAACTGGCTTCTTTTCAATTGGTATAATAGGTATGTTCTCTAAACCACTTGTGGGTGCTCCATCCCTGGAGGTTTTTAAGAAGAGACTGGACAGCCATTTATCTGGAATTGTACAGAGTCTCCTGCTTGAGGAGGGGGTTGGACTAGAAGACCTCCAAGGTCCCTCCCAACTCTGTTATTCTGTATTCTGTGTATATTCTTCCTGATGGCCCTACCAACAAGTGCACTTGTGTTTTTCAGACAAAACTGCATTTTAGCAGATGAAATGGGCCTTGGCAAAACCATCCAGTCGATCACATTCCTCTGTGAAATCCTTCTGAATGGTATCAAAGGACCCTTCTTGATCATTGCGCCGCTTTCAACCATAACCAACTGGGAAAGGGAGTTCCGCACCTGGACCGATCTTAATGTTGTGGTCTATCATGGAAGCATGATTAGTAGGCAAATGATACAGCGGTATGAGATGTACTTCAGGGATTCACAGGTAATTTTCTGCACAGCAAACATGGCGAGTTGATGTATATGTATTGCATAGTGTAAGGTGTCCAAGCCTGGCAACTTTAAGACTTGTGGACTTCAACTCCCAGAATTCTAGGAGTTGAAATCCACAAGTCTTAAAATTGCCCAGTTTGGAGCCATTTTTTGTTTTAATGTGACATAGATGATTTTTATGCCCTCGAGAAATATAGGAATATACTGAAAACCTATAGAATTTTATTTAGAGATATCAGGTTATGCTTCCCAAATACTTTACATAGATAGTTGACATCTTGAGAATTTAGATGCACTTTAATGGAGATCAATTTTTTATAGGATCCAATCTGGGTCGGTCAGCCAGACGAAAGGTTTAGTCTTCTGAATTTTCGGACTCATATTGGAGCCCATCCTTGGGGAACAACCAGAATGTGTGCTTAGGGCAGTAGTATTTATGTGGTGCTTCGTTGTGTATGGCTTTTTAGTTGTTGATTGGTGTGTTGATGGCCAGCTATTAAGTGGTTCGCTGTTGTTTCCTTATACTGCCAAGTCCTCGGCTCTTAAGTACCTGATAATTTATTATACCAACTTCCTTTTGAATTCTTTGTTATAGGACAACCTATTTTAAAAAGTATTCCTGCTCATCCTGCCATTAACTTCACAAGCAGATGCAATGAAAAATGGGAAGTTCGCAATAAGGTTGCAAACTGTGTTTTGCTTTCATTTATATTCTCCTAGGGTCGCATCATTAGGGACACCTACAAGTTCCAGGCCATAATCACCACTTTTGAAATGATTCTTGGGGGCTGTCCCGAGCTCAATGCAATTGAATGGCGTTGTGTTATTATTGATGAAGCACACCGATTGAAGAATAGAAACTGCAAACTTCTGGAGGGACTCAAACTCATGAATCTTGTGAGTATTCCTTTTGTAATGTAATGAGATATGACTCATATCAAGAAAGATGAATACCCACAGAAAGTAGAGTACTAAACTCCAAATAAAGGAATATATTTGATTCTTAACTTGATTTGGTTGTGTTATTGTTGCTCACCTTTTCTTCTTCGTTCCAAAACTGTATGTCCTGTGGGAGATAGAATGCTCATGAGTTGAATTTACACACTCTCAAAAGATTTATTATTACTTTGCAGCTTACACATCAGGAAGGGATGTGTGTTTTTACTTGCTTAACTTTATTTTATAACTTTGCTCTCTATAACTTGAATATAAATATCTTGCACGAAACTCTGTTTGCAATATAGCTAGATTCTCTTGATCTTTAAACTCATTAAGCCATCTTTTTTCTATTACATGCCTTTATTTTATTGCTCAAAATGTATTTTGTGATCATTAGTGTAAAATAAAATTACTTAAAAGATAAAAGAAAATTACTAAAATAACTATTTATAAATTGGCATGTGAGGCCAAAAAGGAAGAACAATTGCAGGAAAGACTAGGGGTGACAGTATAGCAATGTTCCAATATCTATGGGGCTGCCACAAAAAAGAGGGGGTCAACCTATTCTCCAAAGCACCTGAAGGCAGAAGAAGAAGCAACGGATGGAAACTAATCAACGAGAGAAGCAACCTGGAACTAAGGAGAAATTTCCTGACAGTGAGAACAATTAATCAGTGGAACAGCTTACCTCCAGAAGTTGTAGGCGCTCCATGACTAAGGCTCTTAAGAAGAGACTGGGCTGCCAATTGTCTGAAATGGTATAGGCTTATTCTGTATTTTTCTCTTGTCATTCCGGTTACATTGAAAGATGGTTTGTAACTTCTTTTCAAATGTATTTTCCGTACATCTTTAGGAGCATAAGGTGCTATTGACCGGCACACCACTGCAAAACACTGTAGAAGAATTATTCAGCCTTCTTCACTTCCTTGAACCTCTGCGCTTCCCAGCCGAATCTACATTCATGCAGGAATTTGGAGACCTTAAAACAGAGGAACAGGTATGAATATTTTGTGTTATGCTTTTAAGATTCACGTTCATACACATTCAGAAACTAGAATATGATCAGTTACTCATTTCAATACAGGCCAGTAAATTAATTTATTTCCTGGCCTCCCCAGCAGCCTTTATAGAATGTCACAGTTATTCAGGAATTTAGCTACTTAGGGTTCTTGTTTAATTTCAGTTGTATAAATACAAAGACATTTAGGCAGAAAAAAATCACGGATAGAAAATGTGAGTTTTCATATGAACTGTATGTAGAACTAATTGCCTGAATTTTTAGCTCTCTTTTTTCCTGTGCTATGTTATCCATAGATGGCAGTTATGGGACTTGTACTTCCTTCAAAATTCTATTTTCTATAACTAACTGATTTTTTTTAAAAAAAATATAAAATGGGGCGTCTGTGACTCTTATCAAAAAGTACCAAGCAGCCTTTTTAGTTCTGAACCTTTAGCAGCCTTGCGTAGTGACTGAATAGCTTGTAAATTCTAGTTATTTGCCGTTTAGTTAGTTGTTATGTTTTATATAGGTACAAAAGCTGCAGGCTATTCTGAAACCAATGATGCTAAGAAGACTCAAAGAAGATGTAGAGAAGAAATTGGCTCCCAAGCAAGAGACTATTATTGAAGTGGAGTTAACAAATATCCAGAAGAAATATTATCGAGCTATTTTAGAGAAAAACTTTGCATTTTTGTCCAAAGGGGCAGGGCAAGCTAATGTGCCTAACTTAGTTAATACCATGATGGAACTCAGGAAATGCTGCAATCACCCATATCTTATCAAAGGTAGGTATATTAAAAAAAAACCTTTTTTACTTACTTTAGGCCTTGTTTATAGCGAGGCCATCATCACTGACTTTACAATTAGGATCAGTTCCTTAAAGCCTCCTTGAGAATCCATTTGTTTACAACACACTTAAAACAGTGTTGCTTTGTGTAACATTAATATATGTTTCTGAGTAACAGCTGTCATTTCACCTGAGAATTTGTATGAGGAGCATTCATAAAATTGTCCAAGGATGGTGAACGGCAGTAAATATTTCATTATGCTAATTGTGGGGGATTTGTGCTCTGTTTCTGACATGCTTCTGACGCAGTTCAGACCCAAAATTGTATAATATTTCTGTACTTGGAAACAAAAGAATAATGCAAATTGGGTTTTTCTGCTTTTCCTGAACAGGGGCTGAGGAAAAAATCTTAGGAGAATTTAGGGAAACCTATAGTCTGACAGCTCCTGATTTTCACCTGCAAGCAATGATCCAATCTGCTGGGAAACTAGTCCTCATTGATAAACTTCTTCCAAAAATGAAAGCAGGAGGCCACAAGGTGCTTATCTTTTCTCAGATGGTCCGCTGTCTTGATATCCTGGAAGATTACCTAATACATAAAAGGTGAGCTTTCCATATTGCAAATATCCATGTTGAGCTCACCTTAAGTGCTTTTCCGTGTACTTGGTTAACGTGCCAAGCTGTGCATGAATAGCTGGCTGTGGATTTACCTTTAATGCTTGTGTTTCTCAACCTTGACAGCTTGAAGGTGTGTGGATTTCAACACCCGGAGCTTGAGTTGACAAGCCTACTGATATTTAGATATCAAATATTAGCTGTTTGATCCATTTGAATTTTAACTCTAATGCTAACAGGGCTTTCTTTAAATTGCTTCCTTTTTTTTTTTTACATGTCTAGGGAGATTCTCCATCATCCAGGTCATAGTTGTCCCAAAGATGCTTTGGACTTCCTTGTTTTTCTTTGAAGACCTTTCGCTTCTCATCCAAGAAGCTTCTTCAGCTCTGACTGGATGGTGGGAGAATGGAAAGATTTATACTCCTTGCAGACAGCTGGTCATTTGCATTCTTTTAGCAAGTCGTTAATGCTACCTGGAGGTTTATCTGTGTCCTCAGAGTCACCCGAGTGGTGCAAATGGGTGTGGAGCCTTCTTGGAACGGTTGAAAGGACTGTGTTGTAGACTGGAGATAGATGATGTTGTATCCTTCCCCTTCTGTTGAGAGAGAGAGAACTGTTCAATTTTGACATAGATGGCCTCTTTGACCCCTCTTTTTTACACTCCAAAGGTATCTGTACGAGCGACTCGATGGAAGAGTAAGAGGAAACTTACGTCAGGCTGCCATTGATCGATTTAGCAAGCCGGATTCTGACCGGTTTGTTTTCCTTCTCTGCACCAGAGCTGGCGGGTTAGGCATAAATTTAACAGCAGCTGATACTTGTATCATTTTCGATTCAGACTGGAATCCTCAGAATGATTTGCAGGTATAACGTCAAAACGTCCATTTGAACCGTGCTCTAGGAAATGTAATGAATTAATTATGACCTCCCCTTTGTGATGGATTTGTGTCCTGTCTCCCTAGGCTCAAGCGCGTTGCCATAGGATTGGTCAAAACAAGGCGGTGAAAGTCTACAGGCTGATAACAAGAAACTCCTACGAAAGGGAGATGTTTGACAGAGCAAGCCTAAAGCTTGGTTTAGATAAAGCTGTTTTGCAGAGCATGAGCGGCAGAGAAAATAGCGTCGGCGGTGTACGTACCTTTTGTTTCCTTAAAAAAAAAAAAAGCTAGTAGCATAAAATGGAAAAGAAGAAAAAGTGCTTTCCCCCCCCAACCAATTTCCAAAGGAAATCTTTAAAAGTGAAGCATCTCGTGAAACTTTGCGCCATTTCTTGCTCTTTTACTTTCATTACAATCTCGAAGCCCTGTTCATGTTGCAGCAAAACTTCATTTAGATCCTTGACTATCTTGAAGAAAGAACACTGTTTGTTCTGGTGTTGCATTCTGCCCTTAGGTGTCTGACTTAAAGGAGAGCCTACAAAATACAGCCTGGGGATTCTTAAAAACTTTTTATTTGTGGTTGCCTGGCTAAAAAGCCCAATCCTGATAATCCTCGACTTACAACAGTTTGTTTACTGACAGTTCAAAGTTACAGCAGCACTGAAAAAAGTGACTTATGGCCGTTTTTCACACTTACAACCACTGCAGCATCCCCATAGTCACATGATCAAAATTCAGACGCTCGGCAACCGACTCAAATTTATGACGGTTGCATTGTCCTGGGGTGACGTGATTCCCTTTTGTGACCTTTTGACAAGCAAAGTCCATGGGGAAGCCAGATTCGCTTAACAAGTCTGTTACTAGCTTAACTGCAATGATTTACTTAAGAAACGTGGCAAGAAAGGTGGTTAAATGGTGCAAAACTCACTTAAAAACTTTCTTACTTAGCAACAGAAATGTTGAGCTCCATTGTGGTCGTAAGTCAAGGACTACCCATATTAAAATAAACCAGAATAATGTTTTGGAACATTTCCAGTAAAGATACAAAGAAATTGGTTTTTCCCCCATTAAATTACATATACGATTAAACAAAAAGTGTTTTTTTAATGCCAGACCGTAATTAAACAAAATTATTTTTCTTGCTTTTTTAAATGTATCCAAATCCTACTTCCTTAGATCCAGCAACTTTCTAAAAAGGAAATTGAGGACTTACTTCGAAGAGGCGCGTACGGCGCCATCATGGATGAAGAGGATGAAGGCTCTAAGTTCTGTGAAGAAGACATTGATCAAATCTTGCAACGCCGCACAAAAACAATCACAATTGAATCTGAAGGAAGGGGCTCTACATTCGCTAAGGTAGTTAGAAACTGTTCAGCAAATATAAAATGTGCCTTTTCCACAGGGCACTGAGAAAATTCTGAGAGTTCTTAAAGAGGTACGAAATGTTTTGTTTTGAATTGCTTGGAGTACAGAATGGGTTGTTTTGAATATGTTGTTAGTATTTGAGCTCAAGAACACGCTCTTTATGTTTGTCGAGCTTAACATTTCCAAAATGCTTAGAGATGTCTGTTTTGTTTTCAAATCCCTAGAGCTGCGCTCACAATGGGAAAAGCTTTATGCTCAAAAGATTGAGACGTTACCTCTAAATAATTCTGTGTGGCTAATTTGAATCTGAATCACAGAACACTTAAATACATTTGTATCATATGTAACTAACAATTGATCAAGTATCTGATCCTGCAAATGGGGTTCATTCCTGGTATTAAGGTACACTGTTTACCTAATTCGCCATACCTTAAAAAGGATTGCTATATTATGGTGCTTTATATTTTGTTATTTCAGGCTAGTTTTGTTGCATCTGGAAACAGAACAGATATTTCATTAGACGATCCCAACTTCTGGCAGAAATGGGCCAAAAAAGCTGAAATAGACATAGATGCCATCAGTGGCAGAGTAAGTACATTTTCAATTAAATTTACGATTGTTTTTGCTGAGTGACCATGGCTAATTTTTAAAAAACAATTTATAATAACTTTGAGCAATTTTTATGGATAAAAAATTCCGACTAGAATAATGGTCTACTGCTATAATTATGTACATGTTTTGTTTATATAACCATCTGAAAGACACTGGACTTTATGGAACTTTGAAGAGCTAGACAGATTTAAGGGAAAGGCATGGATTAAATACACTTTTATCCTCGTTTATATAGGCTTTTGTAGTACTCTTTATATAACCATAAGGCTTTGGAAATTTGAGCTTTAGGAAGCTGTCTGTCTTAATCTGCAGAGATATTTCAAATCCACATTTATTTATATTATGCAGAATAGCTTGGTTATTGACACCCCAAGAATTAGGAAGCAAACAAGGCCATTTAATGCTACAAAAGATGAACTTGCTGAGTTATCTGACATCGAAAGTGAAGGAGAGGATAAACCAAAATTTAGAAGACCTTGTGATCGCTCCAGTGGATATGGAAGAACAGAATGCTTCAGGGTTGAAAAAAACCTGTTAGTTTACGGGTAAGATTTTTTTTTTCTTTTACTCTGGAATAGTAAAAGGAAAGTGCATCTTTTTAAAAGAGTATTGTCTCGCTTTACACTCTTTTTTCCTGGTGTTTGTGGTTCCAATAATGTAATTTAACAAAATAATGTAATGTTTTGTAAGAATAGATTGTACTGATCACAAAACTTTATCTTTCAGCAAATACTGAAATCATACTGTATTGTCCTTGGTCATAGACAAAAAAAAAAGTCCAGTTAATATGGCAGAGTAGAATGCATAGAATTTAAATAGTTTAAAGTGTTGCAATATAACAGTTATTCAGATCTTTGCATCCTTAACGGCATCCTAATGAATGATTGACAACTTGAATTGCCAATCCTGTCATCTATTGATAGAAATGAAAGAATCCAGAACATGCATTTAATTAAGAACACTGGGCATTAATGCATAAAAAGTCGTCTGACGTATGTCACTTTTGTTTCAAATGTTCAAAATTAAAATGAAATAGGTGGGGTCGTTGGAGAGAAATTTTATCTCATGGGCGCTTCAAGAGACAGCTAAACGAACAAGATGTGGAGATAATTTGCCGAGCCCTCCTAGCATATTGCCTCGTCCATTATAGAGGAGATGAAAAGATTAAAAGTTTTATTTGGGATCTTATTACGCCGACTGAGAATGGGCAGACTCGAGAATTACAGAATCACTTAGGTAAGTCTTTTTAAAAGGATGTTAGCGAGCAAGGAAACAAAAAGCTCATTTTAAAAAGAAGAATTTATTATTCAAACATGCTTCTTATAAAGTATGATAAAAATGTAAGTTCTTGCCTTCTATTCTTATTTGGCCTAGGTTTGTCAGCCCCTGTTCCCAGAGGCAGAAAAGGAAAGAAAGTTAAGACCCAAACAAGCACATTTGATATTCATAAAGCTGAGTGGCTTCGCAAGTACAATCCAGAACATTTGTTGCAAGATGATGGGTATAAAAAGCACATAAAACACCACTGTAATAAGTAAGTGTCACTGTAAGCCTTGGGTTATTATAAAAAGTAATTGTGAATGTGATTTTAAAATATATTTTCTAGAAATACAAACAAATCCTTTTACTAAACCTAGTGAGTTAAATAATGTGGACATTTTTAATGAAATAAGTGTTAATGGTAATGATTTTGTTGAGTCAGTAGCTTCGGCATGTGCAGGTATATCTTGAAATGGCACTAGTATCTAAGAGGAGGCGAGAGAGAATAAGGATAGACTTGTATCTTTTGGGAGAAATATTCTACTCATTCAAGACTTGTTTTCAGCTCCCAGTTTGGAAGCAGCTGATAATTTTTCATACAGCCATGTATTATCTTAGAACATTAGCAGACAGCATTATGTAGCCAGAAGCTCTTGTATTTATATATTTTCAAAAGTGGTCCATTCATTTTTCTGGATTTCGTGAAGCACAGTTGGTTTAACTTCTCCCTGCAGGCTTTTGGGGATGTCTCAAAATAACTTGACTCATGTGTCTGTTCAGCTAGGTTTAGGTGAAACACACAAAGGGGAAAAAATATATACAATTATATTTTATTTTATTTTTTAAAGAAAGGCAATCTAGAATCTTGCCAAGGAAAATAAACCAGACGTTTGTGATATTAGTTGATAAGTGATCATAGGACATGGTTGGACATACCTAATACATATTTTAAATTAAGAACTGTTTCAAATGAAAACAATCTGAATGTAACAAATGGCTTTATATTTATCTTTATGTGCATGCTTAGGGTTTTACTTCGAGTTAGAATGCTGTATTACTTGAAGCAAGAAGTCATTGGTAATGAATTCCAAAAGGTTTTTGAAGGAGTTGATGCCAGGTAAATGATACTGAGATTGTTTCTTTTATTTCTTGGTCAAAATTAAGTAACGTTAGTAGCTTTTGAATGAAGATGAGTTTTAACAGAATTTTTGATGCTTTTAATTTAAAAGTTAGATATTTATATATGTTGTCACATTTCTGTATTGGGGAAAAGTTTATATCTCATGATGGGAAGACTTAACGCCTTCTTTCTGGGTAAACCTTTCAGTGAAATTGATATTTGGATCCCAGAACCAGACCACTCTGAAGTGCCAGCTGAATGGTGGGATACAGAAGCAGATAAATCTCTATTGATAGGTGTTTTTAAACATGGTAAGCCATAAGGACATTATCTGTTTTTTTTTTCTTTTTGGTGAAGTTTGTCTTTTGAGTTTATATTCTGAATACATTTCTTTCCAGGTTATGAAAAATACAACACAATTAGAGCAGACGCCGCCCTTTGCTTCTTGGAAAGAGTGGGGAAACCGGATGATAAGGCTGTGGCAGCTGAGCAGAGAGCAAATGACTATATGGATGGGTATGAATTTTTAAACCACTTTTGAAAGCCGGTTGCCATTTTTAGTGGCCATGCAAATTCTATCCATTTAATAATTAATCTGATTTTAACTCTGCTGAGACAAACCCCTTAGGACCTATAAGAAAAGATAGCTACATTTTTGTGGGAAAAAACAGGCTAGATTACTTTGCTGGAAGATACCAAAGCTTTTAGCTATTGATTGAACATGTGTTATTAAGGTATTGTCTGCTGTTGGCAACCATAGATTTTGTCCATGACAATTTGTCCCTCACCTGATCTTTCAAGTCCTCCAACTGTGTATCCATCGGCACTGTAATACCACTTTGTTTCTGCTCGTCCTCCTTTCTTTACTCAGCATTACAGTCCTTTCCAGAAAGCAACTTTGCCTAATGAAATAGGATCATTTGAGCCTAGTCAAGCCATAGACTAGAGATTAAGGAGTTGAAAAAAGGTATTGGAAGAAGGCAACAGCAAATTATGGTTTCCAAGAAACTGTGTGAAGTATCTGCATGGTCCTTAGAAGTCAAGCTTTGTCTTGTTTATCATGCTCTATAAATATTTGTGTAAACAGGAGATTAATGGGAAACTAACAGTACGCTGTTAAATTAAAAGCAATTCAATAGCCAGTTATTTTAAGGAATTATCATCAAGTAGCTCTCTGCATCTCTGTCTGGGTGATCTCTGCAATCTATCTAGGTGGTCGCTAGGAGTCAAAAACGACTTGATGACACATAATCAGCTCTGCAAATCCATAAACACAATATTAACAATTATGTTGATTCATTTAGCATTGTGTCATCAAGTTATGATATACTTTGCAAAACAGAAGGTTTTAGGACCATAATCTGATAATTATGATAATTTGAACATTTTACATGTAACTTCAGCAAGTGGTCTTTTTCAAAGAACAATTTCAAGATGAAAGGAATCAGATGATTAGAATCAAGCTTTTTAGGTAATACTTGTTTTTCCCTGCAAATAAACTCATTTTATCATTCTCATTTTTTTAGTAACTAAAAGATAGTTTATTCAGTTTCATATCATTTACACTTCTGTGTTGAACGTGTTTCTTAGGGATGTAGAAGACCCAGAATACAAGCCAGCCCCAGCCTTGTTTAAAGACGATATGGAGGTAACACATTTTCAGTTCATCGTTCATTTGTTTCTTTACAGTCTGGGTAAATTTGTTTGGATCTGGATGGGGAGGTTAGGGCTTAATCCAAGCAAGACAGAATGGCTCCAGGTTTGCAAGGCATCTGACTCCAAGGAAACTCCAAATTTAATTCTGGATGGGGCTATCCCCCCCCCCCAGTCCTGAACTGGCTTATAACTCCTACTGGACTCACAACTCCTACTTGAGTGGCTATTAATAGCTAGGAGGCCATTCTCATTGCTTCGTCTGATGTGCCAGTTGTGACTTAGAATGGGAGATTTTGCTCACAGTCACTCAGGCCATAATCGCCTCTCGATTGGTCTGTTCCAGTGTGACCACTTTGGTGCTGCATTTGAATATGCAGAGCTACAGCTGATCCAGTACAGCAGTCCCAGTAGCTATGGACTCCTCTCATTACTCCCATATAACACCAATGGTGTGAAAGCTCCACTGGTTACCAGTGGTCTTTCAGGTGCAAATCAAGATGCTGGTTGCACATTTAAAGCTCGGCATAGTTCAGGGTCTGAACATCTGTGGGAGAGCTTTCTCCCCATAACATCTGCCTCCCCAATAAATCAAGTAAGGAAGAATGCTTTTTCCCCCCTCCTCTAGGACAATATTTTCCCCAACATTCACACCAGTTCTGATTGGAGCCAGTTCTGATTGGAGTAGCCTATAAGCCTTGTAAATATTTACAGTTACATTCATTGCTGTATTATTTACAACTGCATTCATTTCATATGATGCATTTTTTTTTAACTTTGTATAGAGAAATCATGGGTTTTGTAAAGAGAGTTCATGAGTGTATGTTTAAATGAGAATTGTCAGTCATCCCTAGTTAACTTTAAATTACTGGTGCTTTTGGTGGATTGAGTCAACTTCAAAATGCGGCATATATTGTAACTGAATTCTGTTCATTTTGCATTCTAAATGTTATTTCTTAGGATGATGCCTCATCGCCTGGGGATCCTGTAATAGGAGATGGAGGTAAAATCTCATGGTTTTAACTTTCTTCTTCAACAATTGTGCTTCTGAAATACAACCTTCTACTTTGTTTGATACTTAATGTGGTAAACCAATACCAATTATTATAGTCATCTCTGTCAATTACAGATGGTCAGTTGATTGAAGGAGACAAGCTTTACTGGCCAACTCAGTCTGCCTTAACAACACGGTTGCGTCGTCTCATAACAGCATATCAGCGTACCAGTAAGAACAGGCAAAGCCAGCCAATTCAAGCACCATTTTCTGTCCAGGCATGTGTGATGCCATCTGCCTTTGAAGAAGCTGTTTTAAATCCAAAAGTGGCTGCCAAAATTGAAAGACAACAAAGGTAGACTCTGAATTTTGCAGATCGCAAAAAGGCTTCTGATTCCTTCATGGTGTTCTGGAAAGATGGTTTATTTGTGATCAATTTTCCCCTTTGCCCTTCCATCTAGATGGACAAGAAGAGAAGAAGCTGACTTCTACAGAGTGGTGTCTACTTTTGGTGTAGTATTTGATCCAGATAGAGCCCAGTTTGACTGGACAAAATTTAGAGCAATGGCGAGGCTACATAAAAAAACGGACGAAAGTTTAGAGAAATATCTGTACGCATTCATGGCCATGTGCAGAAGAGTTTGCCGCCTCCCTTCAAAAGATGGTGGGTTCCTTATAATTGCTTCCCCCCCCCAAAAAAAGAAAGTAAAACTGATTTAGGAGCAATAAAAACATAAAACACATACCTAAAAAGTTGCCCTATGACAGAAAACGTACATTATGAAATGCCTATTTTAATACATCGCAATGTTTAGAAATTCTTCCCCCAAAGCAAATGCTAGCTCCTAGATTTTTTTTTTTAACCTTAGAAGATAGCATTAAGTCTTCAGTGAAAGAAAGAAAAAAGATCTGGGGGGGGGGGGTTGGGTGGATAAGCAATATTTTCTTAATAAATAAATAAAACATCTTTAATGTCCCAAGATTCCAGTGGAACTTAGAAGATCCTGTTACGAGTCTAATTCTTGGTTGTGTTTCCTTGTGCAGACTTTGTGGATTCAAATCTTTTCATTCAGCCAATAACAGAAGAACGTGCATCTCGAACCTTATACCGTATTGAGCTCCTGAGAAAGGTACGAGAGCAAGCGGTCCGTCATCCTCAGCTCTGTGAGCGATTAAAACTTTGCCAGCCCAATCCAGACTTGCCCGTTTGGTGGGAATGTGGGACCCATGACTGGGATTTATTGGTTGGTGCTGCGAAACACGGCGTTAGCAGGACAGATTACCACATCCTCCGCGATCCTGAACTTTCCTTTATGTCAGCTCAGAGGAACTACAGCCACAGCAAAGTCGCGCTTTCGAGGACTCCTACTCCGCTCTTGCAACAGTACCAGGTGGCGTTGTCTGCGTCTCCTCTCGTGCCTCCAGCCAGGCTGCCTGATGTGAAAGGGAACGTGCTTGAGGACACAAAACCTAACCATGAAAACCACAAAGAACCTCATTCTTCCGACGAAGAGTCCGTGTCTCCTGAAAACTTGCAGATGGGAGTGAAGGCAGAACCGACGAGTCCAAAGAGTGGCTCACCCTCTCAGGCTGCAGACCCCAAGCCTGTCCCGAAGGCCGAGAGCGACAGGCGCATGGTTGCGGCCAGGACCGAGCCCTTAACGCTAAACGCTGCTTCCAAAAAGCCAAGATCTGGGAAGAGAGGATCGGACTCTAGTTCCGATTCAGACTCCGATTCAGATAGATCGTCCTGTTCTTCCAGGCCATCGTCGTCTTCATCGTCGTCTTCTTCCTCTTGCTCTCGTTCCAGATCAGGATCCAGCTCTTCATCTTCTTCATCTTGTTCTTCAGCGTCATCGTCCTCTTCCTCCTCTTCCTCTTCCTCCTCCTCTTCCTCCTCCTCTTCCTCTTCATCGGAAGAGAGTGACAGTGATGAAGAGGAGGCACAAAAGAGACGTAAGTGCCTTTTAAAAAACAAACAAACAAACAAACTCAAAAGCTGATTCAGAGAAAGACATAAACTACCTTTTCGCGGATTTTCAGATGAAGTGTGGTCTTTTGAGTCATAGGTAATGTGTTTTAGAAGGACAAAGAGATTTTCTAATCCAGGGGTGTCAAACTCAGTTTCATTGAGGGCCGCATCAGCATTGCGGTTGCCCTCGGGGGGCGGGGTGGGGGGGCGCGGCCTACTGGGTGGGCGTGGATGGAGTGGGTGTGGCCTACTGGGTGGGCATGGCCAGCTCTACATCATTCGCGTCAAGGGTGCCTGTGGGGGCCTGGGCAGGAGTGGGACAGATCTGAGGGTCTCTGGCAGAAGGGGGTGGGACCAGGGCAGAGCCCATCAAGCCAGATATGTGAAGTAGGCCAGGGCCATTTGCTGGCCACTTCCAGGCGATGGTGCATTTCTTCATTCCTCACAAAGGGTGACACCTCCCCAGCATGCACCCAGGGGGTGGGGCCGACGCGGCCGACACTGTTTCCAGACGGCCTTGTGGAGCTAAGACTGAATGTGTTTCAGCATAGATGGCCACCACAAAATTGTACACTGGCTCCCGGCCGGCCTGGGCCAGGGCCAAGGCAGCAGAGGCCGTTCCCTCACTGTTTCCAGGATGGCTTCGCGGGCCACATGAAACCACTTCGCTGGCCGCATCCGGCCCCTGGACCTTGTGTTTGACATGTCTGCTCTAATCAGACTTGCTGGGGGGAAATTAATCTTGCTTGAGAACAAGGAAAATATCAGATGGAGTCGTCTATAGTCAGAATGAGAGTTCTGTCTGTTATTATTCTTGTACTCCATACAGAGAACAATTTTCTGCATTACAATCCTCCCTTTTTCCTCCTTGCCCAGTGTGTACCTATTTGTACAGAATACTTTCAATATGTCATTTGCTCATTCTCAGATTTGTTCCATCCTGATCTCTCTTTTGATGCAAGGTTGTCCTTTTAATTCACATGAAAATTTGTACATTTTCAATATGGATATAGAAATGTGCCTTTAAAAGTTGCAACATGAATCCAGAAAGCTGCCCAATCAAAAGACTTACCTGCACTGTAATCTTCATAGTGTTTGTGGATGGGAAAATAAGTTCCAGATTACTCCAGAATTTTTTTATTCTTTAAAAATAACTTTTATAGAGCAAAAAACAAAAAGGCTAGGTGATTATGTATTTACAAAGACAATATATCAATAGCTGGTTAATCATTTCTTACGGTTCCACCCAGTAAGAAAAAAATTAAGTATGGAGCTAAGATTTTTCTGATACAATCACCAGAAATTTATACCACTAAGCCACATCCTACTTTCCTAGATGGCTTGCAAAAGAAATTGGTAGAACATTTTGTTGCTAGCATGAAACATTCATCAATGCAATTTAATCTCCTTTAATTGTCTAGGTACAACTTTTTAATGTTCCTGTGCTCATTTTTAGGTGCTTGATGATCAGATTCTCATTTTTTTCCCTTACAATTGTGACATTGTGTATAGCGGGGCAGGCATTATTTGTCCTATGATTTAAAAACCGGTATTACTGTTGTTGTCCTGCATCTCAAGCCTATTCCTTCTAACTTAATTTCTCTCATCTGTAAAGCAAAAAATGCATTTACCAATAGTCCTCGACTTATGACCTCAATTGGCACCAGAATCTTGGTCATTGAGCAAGGTGGCCATTGACACCTCGCTTAACGACCACTCAGTGACTGCACTCTTGGTGGTTAAGCAATCTCACAGGTTGTTAAGCAGATGGAGCGTCGGGTAAGGAGCTCTTCTTCCGGCCCGGCCCGGCGCTACCATTGAAAAATGCCACTCATTCAGTGCCGACGTAATTTTGACTGGCCGCTGAACGAATGTTAATAAATCAAGGACTATCTATCCCAGTGATGGCGAACCTTTTAGAGACTGAGTGCCCAAACTGTAACTCAAAACCCACTTATGCATCGTCGAGTGCCGGGTGGGTGTGGCCCATTGGGTGGGCGTGGCCAATTGGGTGGACGTGGCTGCAGTGGTAACGGCAGACTGGGTGGGACTAAAAAGTTCAATCAATCAATTCCAACTTTGCAAGATCTTTTTTTTCCCCGCGAGAAGTTGAAATTGACTGATTGGACTTTTTTTTTTTTTTTGCACACGGTGGCGGAGGAAAGGTTTTATAAAACCCAGCTGAAGGCCTAGGACTGGGGCGACGACGCGCGTGCCCACAGAGAGGGCTCTGAGTGCCGCCTCTGGCACCCGTGCCATAGGTTCGCCACCACTGATCTATCCCAAAGGGTGCTTTATCCAAAGTTCTGAAGAAGCTTCTTGGATGAGAAGTGAAACGTTTCCAAGGAAAGTAACAAGGAAGTCCAGTTGCCTTTTGGGAAAAAGCCCCTTTGGGACAACCAGGGCCTGGATAATTGAGAGCCTCCGTAGACATTGAGGACTATTTGTATGTACTTCAGAATTTGGTGGGCAGGGAGTGCGAGGAAGCGTGTTGTAGAGTGGTGCCCGTCAAACCTCTGCATAGGATTGGAGTGTCCTGTTAACTGATTCTCTTAACATTTCCTCCAGGGGAAGGGACCGCTCATCTGAAAGCATATGATGAAGAAAGCGTAGCTTCCATAAGCACTGTGCAGGACGAAACCCAGGACAGTTTCCAAATGAATAACGGAACACCAAATTCTAATTGTATCTTACAAGGTGGATACGTGTTAGCTGCTTCCTACTGGCCCAAGGTAAAGTTGTAGCCAAATGCTGAACTGCCATGAAATGAAAATTAGAACAGGTTAAAAATCATGTCGTAGTTCAAAATAATAATAATAATAAAATAACGGTAGGGACCTTGGAGGTCTTCTAGTCCCACCCCTTCCTGAAGCAAGAAAACCTATAGCATTTCAGACAAATGGTTATTAGTAACGTGTGTGCTTTGACTAAGTACAGTCTGTAATTTCTCTTTGGGTAGTTTTGTGGTAAAACAGGAAATGAAGGAGAATATGTGTAGCCCAGGGTTGGAATGAGGTGCTCTCTGAGCTTGCTTTGTTTTCTTGCAGACGTTTCATGACCCTAACTAGGTAACACCATCAGTGCTAGCAAGGGGTGTAAAACAGGAAAGGATTTCTCCTAGATCTAAACTGTTCAGAGGCATCCTTTCCGTTTGCCGTTAACGCACTGATTGCTTGCAAGTCGCGTTAGTCAGTCCTGAGAGAGGGGAATATGACATTTCTAAGCCGCCTCCTGTTTGTTTTAGGACCGGGTTATGATTAACCGCCTGGATGGTATTTGCCAAACAGTCCTGAAAGGTAAATGGCCTTTAGCAAGGAGAAATTACGAGAGCAACCCTGTGGCTTCCTTCTACACCACCAAGCTTCTGGACAGCCCAGGTGCTGCTGCTGCTGCTGCTGCTGCTGACTACAGCGAGCCCAGCATCCCGACTCCCCCAAGCGCAGACCTTAAAGAAGAAAACGACCAATCACCACAGATGTCAAAGGTGAAGAAGCATGTGCAGGAAAAGGAGTTTACAGTGAAAATCAATGACGTATGTTTATTTTTATCGCCTTAGGACCTGATTGCGATTGCGGTGTGCAGCATGCTTTACCTATAAGTGGCTGCCTGCTCTCAATCTTACTTCCTTGGCCTAAATACTCGCGGGTATTTTGAAGCAGCAATTTTGGAGTATTTTCTCCCCCCCCCCTCTCTTTTGAGAATCTCGTTTTCAAGACCTAGCAACAGCCTAGCATCGTTTCTTGCTCTTTTGCAGTCTTTCTCAATGCTTTTTTTCTGGCACCGTAGTTACTTTCCAAAGTATGGCATCTTTTATTTCAGAATTTTTTTTTTTTTAAAGGAGGGGGAGTTTTCAATTAGTTACAATTTCAAATACTCTTAGCAAACCACCAGAATAATTTCCGTAGCTCCTTAGGTTTGTACACTGGAGTTCGCAGGGAACACGCACATTAATTAATTCAACCTCTTCCAGCTTGGTCTCTCGATAGCTACGGATTTCCATTTTCGATGCCTATCTATAAAAGTTATCGAATGCTTTTGATATTGAAACTGGCTGAATGCAATGGTTAATGCGGGTAGTCCTCGACTTATGACCACAATTTATGTTCCTCAGCGAGGCAGTCGTTAAGCGAATCACTGCAGGTGCTAAGTTAGTAACACGGTTGTGACGTGAACCTGGCTTGCCCATTGACTTCGCTTGTCAGAGGGCTGCAAAAGGTAATCACGTGTCTCCGGGACACTGTAACCGTCATAAATACGAGTCGGTTGCCAAGCGACTGAATTTTGATCGCGTGACCCTGGGGAGGCTGCAACAGTCCTAAGTCTTCTCAGTGACGTCGTAACTTTGAACGGTCACTAAGTGAACAGCTTTAAGTCGAGGACTACCTGTGTTGTCATGTGGGGATGAGGAGGGGCCTGGAAGAAATTCTGCATGTAAATCCTTTCTTCCTCCCAAAGAAATTGGCTAACTCTTGATATTTGCTTAACAGGAAGGTGGTTTGAAATTAATTTTTCAGAAGCAGGGCCTTTCTCAGAAAAGGCCATTTGAAAGCGAAGATGGCCTATTAGGACAGCAACAGTACCTCGCCAGGCTACATGAACTCCAGAGTGCTTCAGAGACCAGCCTTGCCAATTTTCCAAAGTCTTTGCCAGAGTCGGGTAAGGACCAAAGCTGTCAGGAAACTGCAGGAAATGGTGCTTGTAGCTCTTTATTGCCATTTTAATAGGACGGCTTTATCAGATTTGGGGAAAGGACGTGAGTCATAACTTCTGCTAGCTTCAGACACTTTGTAGCATTTTGAAAAGTCCCACAGATTCACTGGTTTTTCATAGAGAGTTTCAGGCAATATAAAGTGCTGCATGTTCTTACACACACACACACACACAGAGAGAGAGAGAGAGAGAGAGAGAGAGAGAGAGAGAGAGAGAGAGAGAGAGAGAGGAGAGAGAGAGAGAGAGAGAGAGAGAGAGAGAGAGAGAGAGAGAGAGAGAGAGAGAGAGAGAGAGAGAATATGCCAAAGTGGAGTTGACTGGTGTGATGGGCTCTCCAATGTTGTTACATGTAGCCAGGGTTTGTTTATCTCTGTGCCTATCAGTGCTACTTTGGTGTCAGGGCTAACCTTTCTTTGAACTTTCTCAGCTTCTTTCATGTGGCCAGGCACCAGCTTTTACTTTTCTGCCTTTTTACTTCCTTAACGATTTTTAAAAATGGGTGACAGCAAGGTTACTTTTTCCTGCCCTGGCTGCTTTTTTTTGATGTAACTACCAGTGTTTGTAGCGCTATATGAGTCAGCATGCTTGTAACATAACCGGCATAGAAAAATAGATGGAAGCCACACCACCAGGACAGCCAAGCATTGACGGTGATGAAAAAATCCTTGGTGTGGCTTAAATTGTTGACATGTATCCCCACCCTCCCATGTCCCCCTCCCCCCATAAAAACCAGGGATAAGAGGCACCAAATTTATTTATACGATAACAGCTAATCAGATATTATTATTTTTAGTGTTATGCCAAGCCTGGCACCCCAGAAAGCAACTGGAAAAATAAAAGTTGATTCTACAAGTAATTTCTGAAAATGTTAATTTTAAC
This sequence comes from Protobothrops mucrosquamatus, assembly GCF_001527695.2. Lineage (NCBI taxonomy): Eukaryota > Metazoa > Chordata > Lepidosauria > Squamata > Viperidae > Protobothrops > Protobothrops mucrosquamatus. Next base: position 210,343 of record NW_015387051.1, on the reverse strand, counting down.
TTTAGATTTATAGTCTTGCTTCATTAGTAGCCCTCCAGCAGTCAGATCATTCTGGAAAAAGGCTGGGCTGATAAAATAATTTGCAGAAAAATGCAACACTCACATTTCTATGTTTTTGGCAGCCACTTGCCAAATCAATTGCAGAGCCCGACCGAGGAGTATTGTTGCTGTCATAGATTCTGTCTAGAGGTTTGATCGGTTTTGTTTTCTTTCAGCTGATAATTTTATGTTCAATTTCATTAGGAACCTCTAACCAGTCGATAGTCTGTGCAAATGGAGTAATTGCCAGTGATCAGCCTGCAGTGAAAAAGAGGAGAGGAAGAAGAAAAAATGTGGAAGGAGTTGATATCTTATTTTTAAATAGAAGCAAAACACCTAACCATGTGAGTAAATCTGGGCTGGTATTTGAAGCAAATTGAAATATTAATGTTGAGGGCTTTGGCATCCATAAGGCCGACAAGAAGGAATTTAGTGATATGCAGCATAACTAATATGTCATATTAATTTTGGCATTAACCCTTAGAACAGGGCTGAGGAATTCTGGGAGTTCAAGTCCACAGTCATAAAAGGGCCAAGTCTGAAGACCCCTGCCTTAGAAAAACAACATGTCTCATCTTCAACTTGGTATATGTCTGTTTATGTGCGTGTAGGCGTGTGTTTGTCAAGGAGATTTTTTTACAGAACTAAAAGCCGAATGTGTAATTACAGCAGTTGCCTTTCCTCATGAGGCACCTTTCTATTTTCTTCCAGGTTTGTCATGGTGTTGGTACCCCTCAGGTTGGTCTAGGCCTAATGCCCCCTCTTCCGTTTCCACCATCACAAGGCCTGTGTGATGCAGAAAGCCCCGTTCCAGTTATTAATTTAAAAGATGGCACAAGGCTTGCGGGTGACGATGCCCCTAAGAGAAAAGATTTGGAAAAATGGCTTAATGAACATCCTGACTATGTCGAAGATTTAGGAGCCTTTATCCCTGTGAGTAGGTTTATTGGTGTAACAGAAAACAGTAACTTTTTTTTTTTTTTGCACCTCTGATGTGGTCTTGAGAATTTACCCTGCCTTCTGTGTGTGATTCACATCTTTTAATGTAGATTTTTAATTGTGGGCATGTATAGACATAATTGGATTTTGCTTAGTTTGGAACTATTTAATTTACGAAATGCAATATCAAATATGTTGTGCTGCATAAATATTCTGAATTTAAGTCCCAGTGGATTCAATGTGATTTAGTTCCATCCTGCAGCCTGGAAATACTTGAAAACAGATTTAAAAGCATTTAGTGACTCTTTTTATATATATTTTTTAAAAAATCTTTAATAACAGAAAATGCAGCTTCACGAAGGAAGACCGAAACAAAAAAGGCACCGTTGCCGCAATCCTAATAAGCTGGACATCAATAGCCTTACTGGGGAAGAACGTGTTCAGTTAATAAACCGAAGAAATGCGAGAAAGGTAATAGCTTTGCTAGAGTAACTAATTTACCATAGATCACAAATAGTTGTTAGGCTCTTTGTTCAACTAAATACAGATAGTCCTCGACTTACGGCCAGAATTGAGCCCCCAAATTTCTGTTGCTAATGAGACATTTGTTAAGTGAGTTTTGCTCCATTTTATGACCTTTCTTGCCACAGTTGGTAAGTGAATCACTGCAGTTGGTAAGTGAGTCTGGTTTACCCATTGACTGTTTGTCAGAAGGTGGCAAAAGGTGATCACTTGTCCCCGGGATGCTGCAACTATTGTTAAGTGTGAAAAAACGGTCATAAATCACTTTTTTCAGTGCTGTTGTAACTTCGAACGCTCACTAAATGGACTGTTGTAAGTCAAGGACTCCCTGTATGTAATGTAAGTAAACTGAGAAATATCCTTGTTATTTCTGTTACAGGTAGGTGGTGCCTTTGCTCCACCTCTGAAAGATCTCTGCAGATTCCTGAAAGAAAATTCTGAATATGGTGTAGCTCCTGAATGGGCAGATGTTGTTAAGCAGTCGGTGAGTATAATAATTAATAGGTGTTCCAGCAGCTAAACTAGAAGATGAACTGAATCATTGTAAATCCCCCCCCCCCTTTTTTTAAGGTATTTGATAAAATTTTGAGCCTCACTTGGTCTGCTGATAAAAGCAACAAACAGACATAAAAAGTGCTTTTAGGTCTTAAATTGAAGTACTTGGAAATGACACTGACTTTCCTCGAAGATTACCAAGATAATAAATGTAACTTTGTATTAGCTTAGTGTTGCTTATTTTAATTCATTGTAGTGTTGCATTTAATTGCACTGAATCGTGATGCAGAGCAGATGATTGTGCAGCATAAAATTACTCGTTTTTTTCTCTTCCCACCAGGGATTTCTTCCAGAAAGCATGTTTGACCGTATTCTCACAGGGCCCGTCGTTCGAGAAGAAGTCAGTAGAAGAGGAAGACGGCCCAAAAGCGAAATTGCCAAGGCAGCGGCTGCAGCTACATCAGCAGCAAACGTCCCAGTCACCCCTTTGCTGACCAACGGGCTGCTCCCAGGGGTGGATCTCTCAACCCTGCAGGCCTTACAGCAAAACCTGCAAAATTTTCAGTCGTTACAGGTGACCACGGGTTTAATGGGGATTTCTGCCGGTCTGAACACGGCGGGTGATGCGAAAAACATGGCCGCTGTCTTTCCCATGTTGCTTTCAGGAATGGCTGGTTTACCAAATTTGCTAGGAATGCGAGGACTCCTAAGCAAGTCTACTGAATCTGCTTCCGAGGAGAAGAAAGGACAGGACCCCAGAGAGCTGGACGGAAAGAGAGAGAGGACAGAAAGCCCACATGCACATAATGGCGGAGAAAACTCCGTATCGGGTTCTCCTTCAACATCCTCGGCGGCCAGCACCACGGCCAGCTCCTTAGCTCTTAACCCTTTACTGTTGTCCAATATACTTTACCCAGGAATGCTTCTCACGCCAGGCCTTAATCTCCACATCCCAGCTTTGTCCCAGTCGAATATTTTTGATGTACAGAACAGTGAAAATCATGGCACAGGCTTCGCCAAGCCTCTGAGAGGAAAAGGAGAGAATTCCAGGGTTGCAGATGAAGGCGGCGGCAAGGGGGAAACGGAGCCGAGCTCTCGCAACGGAAACAGCACAGACGAAGCTTCGGAGAAAGCAGACGCTTCTTCCGGCTGTGACACTATCTCCTCCTCCTCTTCGTCAGAGGGGTCAGACTCCAGCGATGAAGACTGATTTCCCCCCCAGACTGCACTTAAAATTATAAACTGGTTTTCAATTTGTTCTTTCATTATTTTGTTGTAAATAACACAGTGTTGCGTGAGTGCATCAGTAATTTACTGACCGAACATTTCAGTATTGTTTAGGAGTGCAAACTGCTTTCAAAAAAAAAACAAAAACATTTTGCATGTAATATTTCTTGAGGTTCCTTAGTTCCTGAAATTCTGTGTACTATCAAATACACAATGGTGTAAAAACAAACACAAAAAATTACAGGAAAAGGCATTATAATTTTGGGCGGGGGGGAGTAATTTTTTTAAAAAGAAAGCTTAGCAAGAGCTGTATATTTAATATATTTGCGGTGAACACAGTTCTTTATGCGCATTATTGATTTAATCTGAATATAGTTTTACAGCCTCCTTGACACTTATAATTTACAGATCAAAACTCAGCAATAATTTGGGCAGCTAATGAATGTCATGAAAGCTGTAGAATCTACATCACCATCCATTGCTTTAATTATATGGAAATGATCTGGTGTTATAATGCACTGTTGATGTTCCCAGTTCAGGTACAACTGTGTTTGAAATAAAAAAGTTTCCCATTCAGCCAATTAAATTGGCTACTTGTTACCTCAGCTGAGTTAGTTTAGAAAGTTTACATTGGTTTTTCCTGCTTGTTTTCCTATATGCTTCGCTTTTTAAAAAGCATCCTGTGTGTGTTAAATTTGGCAAGGGAAGTTATCATTACCAGTTGCACTCTTTTTACTATAAGCAAAGGGAAAGCTTTTACTTAAATTATCCCTTTCCTGTCTTCAGCAGCCATGGGTACTGATTTTAAGTTTCGCTCCATCTACGGCATTCATGTTGTTGAGGAGCTGTATCCACGTGTTGAAATAACTCAGAAGTGCCACACTAAACACTGCATACTTCACATATAAGGATTAGATCCTTGCAAAGTTATACTGTTTGCTTTGTTTGTCCAGGTTTCTATTTCGTGTTTGTCATGTAACCTCTTGTAGTTACTAGTTCATAATGGTAAGGGGAAATGTAGACATTTTAAAAATCTCTCACTTTTACAGATTATTTATTTATATATATATATACACACACACATGCACACACACAGACATACATATATGCAGATATATATCTGTGTGTGTGTGTGTGTGTGTGTATATATATATATATATCCCCCAAAATCAAGTTTTAGGGTATATTGGATAATTTTAATAATGCTGAGTTGCCCTGTAACTTTTAAAGCACTTTTAATTATAATGTGAGGAAAGAATACCATGGAACCATGATATAAACAGTGTTTAAAAGCGTCTGTTTTAATATAAATCCTTAGAATCTTACTAGTAGAATTAATCTTAACATTTGAAGTGTGATAGGATTTATTATATTATTATTATTATTATTTTTGCTGAAGCTGCTATTACTCTGACATGGTAGAATCATAGATTCACATCACATGGTAGAACTGACTGAGATGAAGTGTGAGATTGTGTTAATCTCACTTGAGGTCCAAAAAAGGCAAAAATGTTGATGGAATGGATATAAAACGTACCGGCAGTATAGTCAATGACAAACCTCTTCAAAAGGGAATAATTTAACAAAAGCTGTATTTTGATATGGTTCTATTTGCTTGCTTGTACAGTAAACAAGACTGTGTTGTTTTTTTTACCAAATCTTTATCAATAAAAATAAAATTTGTACATGCAAAATCGTAACTCCCTTGGGTAGAAGGCAGTATTACATGTAATTTACACAATTATAAAAGTATCATTTGAATTGTGCTGGTTATTGTATTTCCCCCTCAGAATAGTACTTGTCTGGTCCTTCATACAGTGTCTTAGCAATAGTCAAAACATGTCACGAGGAAAGGGGTAGCAATTTTTCATCATGATTACTACATATTTAATATTTTGCCCTTTGTAATATAGCACTTTTGTTTCTTGTATGTATCCACAATATAGCCAAAGTTTTCCAAACACAATTGTTGACTTAGTCAATGAGTATTTCAACAATACCACTTTGTACCATCCCCCCGACATACCTGCCCCCCCAAAAAAGAAAACCCTAAGCATAATTTTTAATAAATTTATGAAATAAAGTATTTTCCTAATTATGGTGAAGTGAATTTACTTACCAGTCTAGTGATCTTTATCTATAATAAGGCAATTTTACAGTTTCAGCAGTATGGCTGGTACAGATTTGAATATGAAGTAAAGATTGTTTTTAAATCAGTATCAGTTGAAAGAAGAGAAATACGTACTCTTGTCAGCTAAAACAATATGCAAGTGTGGCTGCACAACGAATTGTAAGAATCTTCATTAGAATTACATTAATACTGAAATTTCAGTACAAACATCCAGGATGGTGAAGAAGTGTATGTTGGTAGTGACTAAAATAACTTTAGTTGTTATTGCCTTGTATTCCTATTCCTTGTTTTGGGCTTCATGATCCGTCTTAGTCCTGTTTTGTTTTTTTTCTTGAACATTTTGCAATATTTGCCAGTTGTGTTTTGTGTAGTCTGAATTTGCTTTCTTGTAGTTGAACAAGCGTCTTAAAAGTTATTTGTAATTTATTGAATTACTTTCTATGATGTTCTATAGAGCAAATGGAAGTTTAATTATTTTTTATTAAACATATTCTTTGACAACCCACGATGTTGGTCTCACTACATTGAAAATACCTTTTTGTGACGACACACCTTAGTTGTCACACAACAAAAATTGACAATGAGGTAATTCTGCATTAATTTTGAAGGAATTAAATGTGGTCAACTCATGAATTATTGGAGGAAGTTCTTGACAAATCATGTTTGCAAATACATGGCAAGTCACTTCAAAATGTGTATGTTCTGCAGGTTTCTAGTTACATACTTGAGATTTAGCTAAAGGGAACACTTGGCTAAAAACGTCCAGAAATATATTGAAAATAATTGTGTGATCATGAAAATCAGATGGGCAACACCTAATTTTTTACTGTAATGTCTACATTTTACAACTCCCAGGATAACTGCCCTTTCCAATGGCCACATCCGCTGGGGATGAAAAATTCCCAAGTTAGGGACATTGGGAGACAGAACATTTAGTGACTGTTGCATGCTAGGAAAAGCAGCTTTGCCACTTGTATTAAATTAGTCTGCAGTGGACATCATGATGCTGCTCAAGGATCCTTTCATTCAAAACTTCCACCCTGGAGCATAATTTCAGAAGAAGGGTGAGACAGATGTAACATGCAAGTCTCCTGTAATTAAATAAATATGCAGTTGTACCATCTGTTACATGACTGCATCCCATAGGGCAGGGGTAGGCAACCTTGGCTCTTTTATGACTCGTAGACTTCAACTCCCAGAATTCCTGAGCCAGGAATTCTGGGAGTTGAAGTCCACGAGTCATAAAAGAGCCAAGGTTGCCTACCCCTGCCATAGGGGCAAAATATTCTTTGTATTAAAGCAGTACACCAGGTAAAGGACAACATCAGTAGATATTTTTAACGTTTAATATGCCTAAATATAATAGCATCGTTTCAGCCACGGGGTTGGGGGTGGATTTAGCCTTGTTCTGCAACGGCTTGAGATTCCAGCAGCTTTTGATGCAGGTGAGGGAAGAGCCAACCTTGCAGGCTACACTCAATCACGATGACGTTTTGCAGCCAGGTGTTTAGAATAGAACAGCTGGAAGGGACCTTGAGGGTCCTTCTAGTCCAGCCCGCTGCGCAAGCAGAACTGCTTTATTTCAAAGCATCCTTGAACTACACTGAGCAGCGTTTCGAACGACGTGTGGACTTCAACTCCCAGAACTCCCCGCGAGACCCAAAAGGTCGACAAGAGACTCCGGAGTCTCTCACGCCCCGCCTCCGAACAGCCAACGCCACTGCACAGGACTCCGCTGATTGGCTCGAACGGCCCACCTCCCACCTAATGGGAGACGCCGCGAGGGCGGGGCCGGCGGCGGGGACGACGAGGGAGGCAGGAACCGAGCTGCCCCCACGCACACAAACAAGCCGCGGCGCAGGCGCAGTGCGGGCCTGGTCGCGCGAGCCCTTCCCCTCCATCCTCCTGTCTCGCCTTCTTTTCCCCTCAGAGGCGATGCTGGGCGGCGAGGAGAGCGGCCAGGCCGCTGCCGGAGGGGGCGCTCCCGCCGCCGCCGCCGCCGCCGCGGCCTCTCCCGCAACTGAGGCGGAGGCGCCGGCCTTGGCCGTCCCCGCTGCCCGCGACGCTGAGGAAAAAAAGGACGAGGAGGAAGACGAGGAGGCGGAAGAGGAGGCGGTGGCGGCCGAGGCGGAGCGAGCCACCCGGCAGCGCTACGAGGAGCTGTGCAGCAGCCTCAACATGGACGAGCGCGCCCGAGCCGAGGCCTGGCTCAGCTACCAGAGTATGAGGAGGAACTACACCCTGGAGGTGGGGCCAAGGGCGGGGCGGGGCCGGGCCTGCGCGGTAGGCTGACCGACCGCCGCCGCCAGGGGGCAGCAAAGTCACCCTGCTGGCTTTGCTAGCTGAGGCGGGGCTAGAACTCCCAGTCTCCTGGTGATTGGCCCGAAGTTCTCCAGCTGGCTTTGCTATCTAAGGCGGGGCTAGAACTCCCAGTCTCCTGGTGATTGGCCCAAAGTTCTCCAGCTGGCTTTGCTGTCTAAGGCGGGGCTAGAACTCCCAGTCTCTTGGTGATTGGCCCAAAGTCACCCTGCTGGCTTTGCTAGCTGAGGCGGGGCTAGAACTCCCAGTCTCCTGGTGATTGGCCCGAAGTTCTCCAGCTGGCTTTGCTATCTAAGGCAGGGCTAGAACTCCTAGTGATTGGCCCGAAGTTCTCCAGCTGCCTTTGCTGTCTAAGGCGGGGCTAGAACTCCCAGTCTCCTGGTGATTGGCCCAAAGTTCTCCAGCTGGCTTTGCTGTCTAAGGCGGGGCTAGAACTCCCAGTCTCCTGGTGATTGGCCCAAAGTCAACCAGCTGGCTTTCCTGCCTGAGGTGGGACTAGAACTCCCAGTCTCCTGGTGATTGGCCCAAAGATACCCGACTGGCTTTGATAGCTAAGGCGGGGCTAGAACTCCCAGTCTCCTGGTGATTGGCCCAAAGTCACCCTGCTGGTTTAGCTAGCACTGAGGCGGGGCTAGAACTTCCAGGATGTCTGGAGTTGGTTGTGTTGCATCTCAAGGGGATGATTGATCCATCTGGGTTTGGTTTGTTTTTATGAGGTTTATTATTGTGTTCTCAGAGAATGTTGCTTAATCATGCCATTTATTGTAAATTGAAATAAATAAATGCTCCCTTTAGCAAATTGTACCTCCAATACATCTGATAGAGAGCAGTAAAGCATCGAAGAGACAAGAGTAATGAACGAAATAAGAGGCCTTCAGTGCTGAAAGAAGGAGGGATGTATAAAAAAACATGTAATCAGAATGATGGATTTTAGCCTGAGAGTTTAAAGCTTACATAATAGCTTTGGTAGAGTTATAAATCAGTTATACATCGTTCATGCACTCAGTTGTGGAAGCAAATGGTCTGCAGTTATGTGTTCAGAATACTGTAATTTTAAATACAGTATTTAATTTTTTAAATTGCCAAAAGATGCACCTGATCAGAAATCAGCTGTTTGCCTGTTATTTGCCTAATTAAATACTGGATCTGTATGAAAGGCAAGAGTTTTTTTTTTCTCTCTGCTTGCTGGGTTAGGCTGACAGGATGTGTATCATGATTAAATCATAGTATTATTTGGTAAATGGATCTATATATTTGGCCACAAGCTAAAAGTCGTACATTTCTTAGTAGACTAATGTGAATGTTTTGTTTTTTGAGTTGAATTGAGTTGGCTGAATTTCCACTGCAATTTACCAGGAGGAATGGCCGCCTGAGTTCATGGCCTATCATTCCGTAACCTTGAAATCTCCGTCTGTGTCTCACAGTACATACAGGTAGTCCTCGACATAAAACAGTTCATTTAGTGACTGTTCAAAGTCACTGAAAAAAGTGGTTTAGGACCATTTTTTGCACCTACAACCGTGGCAGCATCCCCATGGTCATGTGATCAAAATTCAGAAGCTTAGCAACTGGTTCATATTTATGACAGTCTTAATGTCCTGGGGTCACATGATCCCCTTTGGTGACTTTCTGACAAGCAAAGTCAATGGGGAAGCCATTGACTTAACAACCTTGTTACTAACTTAACTAACACAATGATTCACTTAACAACTGTGACAAGAAAAGTCATAAAATGGGGCAAAACTCAGTTAACAAATGTTTCACTTAGCAACATAAATTTTGGGCTCAATTGTGGTCGTAACTCAAGGACTACCTGTATACTGTTTTTAGCCTAGTGCATTGTTAATTAATCCAGACTTTTATTATTCTGAACCTGAAGTTATTTTGATACAGCGTAGACATTTTCAGTGGGAAGAGAGTAATACCACACTACATGCTGCAGAAACATTTTAACCAAAAAGGCCTATGCTTAAGCAATCATAAAATTCAAAGAGATAAATATTTCCTTTGAAATATAATTGTAGAGTTTAGAGAAATTTAGTGGCTATTATATCAGTTTTGTTGGAATAGATTTAAACTGGATTGCTGGTTGCAAAAGTAATCTAGACACATGTGAATGTGAGCCTTGTAAATCCTTTCTGAATATGTAAAGTGGAGCTCCCCAAGTCCTACTCCAGTTTCTGCACTTGTTTCCCTGGATCAGCTGCTTCTTCCAATAGAACGTGATAATTGATTGTTTTAAACTGAGCAAACCTTTTTTAAAAAATGTTCATAATAGTTAAGCTAACGCTAACTAATTAGCTTACACAGCTAATTCCCAGCCAGGAACAGATTTCTTGCACTTGTATGATTTCGGAGATGGGTGAACTTATTTTACTGTTTTCAATTAACAGGGAAATGATTTGCACTGGTTAGCATGTTCGTTATATGTGGCTTGCAGGAAAGCCGTCCCAACAGTTAGCAGAGGGACCGTTGAAGGAAATTATGTGTCTTTAATAAGAATACTGCGCTGTTCAGGACAAAGGTAACTTCTCTTCTAAAACGTTGTGAAGGGCTGAGATTGTCGAGTTTAGAAAGTCTGCTGCAGAACATTATATTTTGATTTTAACGTGTCAATTGCTGTAGTTACTAGTGAAATCTTGTCATACCTTAACACGTACTTCCTGATGGTTAGAGAGCATCTTAATCGCCTACAGATAGTCCCCGACTTACGACTGCAATTGAGCCCAATATTTCGGTTGCTAAATGAGACTTTTGTTAAGTGAATCTTGCCCCATTTTATGGTCTTTCTTGCCACCGTTGTTAAGTGAATCACTGCAGTGATTCATTGGCTCCCCCATTGACTTTGCTTCTCAGAAGGTCACAAAAGGGGATCACATGGTCCCGGGACACGGCAACCGTCATAAGTATGAGTCAGTTGCCAAGCGTCTGACTTTTGATCACATGACCACGGGGATGCTGCAAACGGTCGTCAGTGCGAAAAATTGTCATAACTCACTTTTTTTCAGTGCCGTTGTAACTTCAAACAGTCACTAACTGATCTGTTGGAAGTCGAGGACTATCTGTACCGTTATTCTTGTTCCCCAGAAGTAATAGACGTGCGGAGACGGATAAATTAGAATCGGTGTTCTGCAAAATGTTTTGGAATGTAAACATTTCTTAAGTTTAATTTTCTGATAATTGCCAATGTCTTCAGTTTGATAGAATTTTTTAACAAGATGAAGAAATGGGAAGATATGGCAGACCTACCCTCCCAGTTCAGAGAACGTACCACGAGATTAGAAAGAAACTTTACAGTTTCTGCTGTAATTTTTAAGAAGTATGAACCCATTTTTCAGGACATCTTCAGGTACCCTCAAGATGACCAACCACGACAGCAGAGAGGGAGAAAACAAAGGTAAGTGTTCAAGTTGATCACTCAAGATTCCGCCGAGGAGATTGCATTTCTTATTCTTTGAGCATGAGCGAGTTCTTAGTCTTTATTAACTATTCCAGACTGATTGAAAGTGCAGATACCTCTCACTTATGGCCATTCATTCAGCAACCCAGGGCCTCCCCCACCTCTTAGGGGCACTCCATACTCTTTGTAACCACCACAACGGGCAGAGCCAAGAGTGTGTGGGTGCCTAGCGTAAGGACCACTGTGATTTATGGCCGTAATTCTAGAGTCAAAGGTCGTAAGTGGGGGACCACCTGTAACCCATGTTTCCTTGACATATTCCAAACATTATAGTTTTAAAACTATAACCATTTCTTTCTGATTTGGGGTATTTGTACTATATTGCAATTCATAGTTTATGTCTCCTTTATAACTGTTTCCTTAGGAAATGTCCTTGCTGAATTAATCTGTACTACTTCGTATTTCCACTGATCACTCTGCTGTTACTCTACTAGGCTTGTAACGGATGATTACATGCTCATTAACGGCCTATCATCATTGCTTTATTTAATAAATAAATACAAGAGCTACAATATCTGCACAAATAGTTCCTTTTTTTTTTTTAGCCTAAAAGTTCCAGGCTCTCAGATTAAAGAGGAAATATATATGTATGCCACTTCCGTGGTCCAGCCCGAATGTATATAAGCATCTTCTGGAGTGTACATTTTGAAATGTTTTATTAGATAATTGAAACATAATACTCTTCTTTCTTTTTCATGGCTACATTTCTAAAAAGGAGACAACCTTGCACTGTCTCTGAAGTTTTCCAGTTTTGCTGGGTGCTTTTTGTTTATGCAAAAGGTAAGAATGTTTTTTTTTCATTGATCAGAATGTAAGAACAGTAATGCATTTGCCCTGATGCAGGGTAGCAACCAGCCCATTATTTTTCTGCCTTGCTTTCAAAAAGATTGGGATGAGACAGGGGTAGGCAACCTTGGCTTTTTTATGACTCGTGGACTTCAAGCTGGCTCAGGAATTCTGAGAGTTGAAGTCCACGAGTCATAAAAGAGCCAAGGTTGCCTACCCCTGGTATAAGACATCTTTTGGAATAGGACAGATACATAGATTTGATAAATTAGTAAAAGATCCTTTTAGTGTTAAACGAGCATTTCGGTTTTATTTTTATTATCAGCATGAAATTTCTTCATTATAAAATGTTTCTACGATTTTATAGAACAGGCTTATTATACCCGTTGCAAATTGTTGTGTTGACAAACTTGCACTTTACATGCCTTCGTATGCAAAATAAATATTCTGCGGACTTTTTCCCAAGTTTGTAGCGGTAAGTATTAGAAAAGAAGCATGTCACATAATGCTGCAAAGCAGTTTCCTAGAAGTTTTAAGCATTAAAAACATCTCTTTATAATTTCAAGCCTTTTATTTAAATATCTTTGGGGGTGGGGGAACAGTGAAATAAGGTTTTGTTAAAGTTACTACCAGTAAAATATGATGTTCCAATTGTGTGAAACCCAACATATCAATGCACAGTTAGAAAAATCCTTCCTCTCAGAAATCCCAATAATATTAAGAAGGCTGACTGCTCTTTAGAAGGCCAGATCCTGAAGTTGAAACTCAAGTCCTTTGGCCACCTAACGAGAAGGAAGGACTCACTGGAGAAGAGCCTGATGCTGGGAAAGATGGAGGGCAAGAGAAGAAGGGGACGACAGAGAAGGAGGTGGCTGGATGGAGTCCCTGAGGCAGGAGGTGTGAGCTTCAATGGACTCCAGAAGATGATAGAGGACAGGAAGACCTGGAGGAACGTTGTCCATGGGGTCGTGATGGGTCGGACACGACTTCGCAACTAACAACAACAGAAGTCAGCACTGACTTGAAGGCATACACCCACACAAAAATTTATGGTAGAGGTTTCTGTCAGTGAGAAGCATAGAACTAACTTTTTTTTCTGTTAACGCAACACAACACAAAAACAACACAAACCCACCTTATAAATAAGCAGTGCCTTAAAATGAGAAAAGTGACTTATGCTATTTGTAAGCCCAGGAGTTCAAAATGTGATACACACGGGCTCAATTTGTTTCTGTTTCTTTTAGTTGGGGGAAGTGGTTTCTGCTCTCTTTATCATAGCAACCACACTTCAAAGGGCAAGTTTGGGCTTGTTTGAGTGACAGGGTTTCTAGCTTAAAGAAAGATATCACAGGTTCCTTTTTCTGCGTGGAAAATCTGCAGATGCTTTGCCTCCTTGCCCCGTGAAGGCACACGGTAGGAAAAATAGTAACATCCCATAAGCCAATTTTTAGCTATGTTGACTATTAATTTTGTATTCTTGTTCCCCCCTTTTAAATAATATATCATTATTTTCAGCTTGTCTAAATTTAGAACACATGCTATTTGAAACCAGTATTAAATAGATGTGATATTCTAGTTTGACTATTTATTTTGAATGGAAATAGGCTCACTTAAGAAGTGAAAGACTTCATTTGAAGCTTCTGATGCTAAAAGAAAGTAATTGTTACAGAATATGGCTTTGTTCAAATTTACCGTGTTAATGCTCTCCTCTCTATACATCAATATTCAGTGCATAACTGAATATTTGTGCATTACATCATAATACTCGTCCTAGCATTTTAATATATTTTTACAGCAGGTCTGAAACAAACCACAAACTAAAGAATTGATTTAATTTTGATTATGTAAGCATACACTCTTAAGATTTCATCTGGTTATTGTTAAAAAATGTGCATCTGTGGTATGCAAATTTATTAATTTAGATGTTAAAAAATCAATTTCTGCTGAATACTGTAATCTGTTTCCATATTGACTCTCACAGGCAATTTCCCTATGATCAGTGATGATTTGGTAAATTCATACCATCTCTTACTGTGCGTCCTTGATCTAGTCTACGGGAATTCTTTGCAGTGCCCTAATCGTAAGGAGATTCTGAATCTAGGTTTTAAGGGTAAATTTAATTACCTTTTTATTATGCTGCTCTCCGAGTATTATTATTTATTTTTAATTAACTTAAACCTTAAAATGTGGTCAGCAAAATGGTGTATAAATATTGTGCTAAAGGGTTCACCCATTTGCTTTCTTGCGTTATCCAGTCATTTATTAAAAGTTTATCATAGAAAATCGTAGAATGCTATAGAGGAAAATTATTCATATTCAGATGTAACTAAGAGAAAACAAAATTGACCTAATGAGAATAGAATAGAAAATAGAATATAATAGAATAGAAAATGGAATAGAATAGAATAGAATCTGGAATAGAATAGAATAGAATAGAATAGAATAGAATAGAATAGAATAGAATAGAAAAGGGACCTTGGAGGTCTTCTAGTCCAGCCCCCTGCTCAAGCAGGAGGATCTATACCATCTCAGACAGGTGATTGTCCAGTCTCTTTTTAAAAACTTCCAGCGATGGAGCACCCATGATTTCTGGGGGTAAGCTGTTCCACTGGTTGCTTGTCCTCATTGTCAGGAAGTTTCTTCTTAATTCCAGGTTGCTTCTCTCCTTGACCAGTTTCCAACCATTGTTGGAAGATCGTTTCATATTTTTAAAAGAACAACAGATCTTAAATACAACAGGAAATTGATTGTGGGTTGGGGTTTTTTCTTTTTCTTTCTCATCTGTCCATTTAGGAAGGTAGAAAAATGTTTTTATTTCACTTTCTCTCATCCCCTTCCCACTTAACCATTACAAAGGGCTGCCTGAAGATTTTCACAGTAAGGATTTTAAGCTCTCGTCTGAAGCCCCTTGCATCATTGAAAAACTCTGCTCCTTGCACGATGGCTTGGTTTTGGAAGCCAAGGGAATAAAAGAACATTTTTGGAAGCCCTATGTGAAAAAACTCTTTGAGAAAAAGGTATGTCATTGGATAACAATTCTAACCGATCTTCAGAATCGCTACAGCTCCATTATTTATGGTTAACTTCAATTCCTTTTTTTTTTTTTTTTTTTTTTGTAGATTTTAAAGGGAAAAGAGGAGAACCTTACAGGTTTTTTGGATCCTGGAAACTTCACAGAAAGCTTGTAAGTACCATAAAACAACGATACTAGTAATTTCAGGATTTTCTGGGTACAAAGGATCCACTAGTCTATAGCTTCTATATCTCTCAGTCTCTTGCCATTCAGATTGGGTTTCATAGCTTTTATGAAAGCTTACGAAAACGTTTAGCAATTGTTTGCAAACATTTATACTTCGATCAGCCCTCGCCTTTCTTCCATTCTTCATTCCAGTAAGGCTATCAACAAGGCCTATGAGGAATACATCCTGTCAGTTGGAAATCTAGATGAGAGGATCTTTCTTGGAGAAGACGCAGACGAGGAAATCGGAACCTTGCGGAGATGTTTAAACACAGCTTCGGAGATGGAAACAGCCGAAAGGGTACAAATGAAATACAATCTGCAGGAGCACTTCGAACGGGTGAGTATAAACACGGTCTGGTTTGAAGTTAACTCCGTGCTGCTCAGCCTTATTACAAGTTTCATCCAACACAGAATCTAGGTCCCATCCAGGGGGACAAAATGAAAAAGCTCACTTATTCCAAGGAAGATGTTTTATCTGTTGACAAACATTCTAAACGTAGGTTATTAAAATTTAAGGTTTAATTACCAATAAAGGAAAATCTTTGTAGCTCAGGGTTGAAATGAGGAGTCCTTGATGCTCTCTGAGATTGGTTGTTTTCTCGCAGAGGTTTCATTACCCAAACTAGGTATCATCGTATTGTTGTTACCTACTTGGGTAATGAAATGTCTGCAGGAAAACGGCTAAGAGACCCCTCAAAGTTTAATGAGCTTAACTTACCACGTATCTCACCTAGGGTATCTCTCAGTCTCATATCCTGATTAAGAGCTACTGGTCTGTCAGTTAATTGCTGTGTCTCTTCAAAACAATCATGGTGCCCCATCTCACCCCAGATTACCCAAAACTGCCAGTAGTTTAGCTCTGACCCTGGACTTCTTCTTTTTTCTTGTGCATTTTATAGGGGCATTGTTCTGTATACATATATTAATAGGGAGGCTATTGGGTTAGAAGAAGAGGCAGATTTCAATCCTAAGAAGGCATAACCAGGGATAATAAGCCTTGTTGGAGTTAAATGTAGGTGATTTTCTGAATCCAAATTTTAGTTGAAACTACAGGAGCTTTCTTGAAACATCTTTCATCTTTGTATCTTTTGATTAGACAAAATCTTTTAGAATATCTACGCCTCTTACTGGCCGGAAATACATCAAGGATAGCGATCCTTACTTGAGCCCCATTTCCATCGCGACCCACTGCTTGACACGGCTTCACACAATGTTGGCAGGGCTGAAGAACGCCCCTAGTGAGAATCTGGAGCAAATTCTGAGGTCGGTAGAATCGCCCTCCATGCACTTCGCAAATTGGTGGCTATAGGATGGTTCAAATTTGGGCAGCTGGCTGAAATATCTCAGGCTTTAGTTGGTGAAGTGGCAACTCTTTTAAGAATTCCTTGTGATTCCATGTGCTTTTTTTTAAACACCCCCCCCCAAAGCGGCACCTATTCTTTAGAGATGTTCAGTGCATAATAAAAAAATCAATTTGTGAAGACTGCATCATCATATGAAGTTAAACCTTCAACACTAAGCACAGGTTTCAGTTTCTATTTGTGATAAATGCTTGGATAAAACAATGCCATTCTTTTTAAAAGCCTCCCGTATAAAACTATATGCACACGAAGACATTTTACTTTCAAAAAATGGCAAATCTACGTTATTCGCTTCTTCATTGACAGGGCGTGTTCCAAGGATCCTTCTCTGTCGATTGCCAATAGAGTGAAAGAAATGTATGAAATTTATTTGCAAAAGGCGCCCTTTTGTGGAGAGTCTGGGAATTTCTCCAAAGGTGAGGACGTGATGTACTATCTGTAAAAGCACTTTTGCTATGTTTTGTGTTCCCAAAAGACTCTAGTTTTAGTATTAAACTAAGTATTTAGTTTAACATTTTTACTGGGTATATTCTTACATCTAAATAAATTATTTATTATCATTTATTAAATTTGGCCACCTACCTTGCCAAAGAATAACTCTGGGCAGCTTCCTATATATATGTGTGTGTGTGTAAGAGATATAATGTATAATAGCAATTCTGTTTTGTTTTATTATGGGAAAACAGTGCTTATTTTATATTACACAATTATTTCAGATTTTGTTGGTAAACACTTCCGTCTCGCTGAGGTCCTTTATTATAAGGTTTTGGAATCTGTCATAAAACAAGAAAAGAAAAGACTGGAAGAAGCTGACTTATCTGTAAGTATTGTCCAGTGATTTGCATAAATGTTCTCTTTAAACAAAGAATCTACAGGAAAATGCAACATAGAACACTTGAGCTAAGATGCAAAACTGTCCAGAATCTGATGCTTAACTACACCAATTTAATGCATTGAGCCTTCAGTTTATCCACTGCTTTCCACAGAAAAATCAACGAACACAATAATTTGACAGGGATAGTGTCAAGAGGGCCACTGTGATTTAACCAACTGTGATGGAGATGAGGGTAAGAGATTCTGCTTAGGGAGCCATCAGATAAAAGCAGAGGAGCCCACAGCTGAAAAACATGCAGAAAAAGAAACTTGGAAAAGTTCCACCCTGATCATCAGAAGGTTTAGAACACCATAATATGTCATCAGGACATTTTACTAAGCCTTTTCATTGTCCCCTTCCACTTAAGGCCGCTTTGTAAACATTTCTTAATGGATGGATAGCATTGCACGTGCATTTTAAAACTATCTATCTATGCTTGGCGATTTAGGTACACAATAATGTTAGCAAGCAAGAAATTATCTGATTTTTTGTACTGAACTGCCCTCTTTTTTTTCTAGGCCATCTTGGAGCACGATGTCTTTCATAAGTCTCTCATGGCCTGCTGCCTTGAAGTAATTATTTACTCCTACAAGGCAGTGGATAGCTTCCCATTCATCACGGATGTATTTGATGTTCCTGCCTTCCACTTCTATAAGGTAAATCCTTGGGAGTCGAGTGCTCTTAGCAAATTGGCGTAATTGCTGTCAAAGGCGCAGGCAGTGGAAACAGAGGGGCATAAGAGCGGCATAAGTCCGGCGCAAGAAATCAGGAACCAGGATGGAGTTTTAGAAAATTACGATGAGTTTATCCCATGCTGCCTATAGACAGGCTACCTGGTCAGGGAAAATTGGCAGCAGATAAGAGTCAACTGACTTCAAGAGAGGCTGGACTTTGGGCTCTTAGAGATGCCAGGCTCATGATGTGCTTGACCCCGCCTTCAAGTTCAGCCTGGTCGGCTCCTACAGTATGTTTCTCTATGGCAGGGGTAAGCAACCTCGGCTCTTTTATGACTCGTGGGCTGACTCAGGAATTCTGGGAGTTGAAGTCCACGAGTCATAAAAGAGCCGAGGTTGCTTACCCTTGCTCTATTCTGGACACACAGGAACCACAGCATGTGTGCTTCTCCAGTGCACAGAGACATTCGTACTACCTCATCTCTGCATTTTACGTAAATAGCCAAGCTCGCAGGACAATTCTTCACTTCACTTATTTATTGCTTATATTTATATATCCCGCCCTTCTCCTTGCGGACTCAGGGCGGCTAACAACCAGATAAAAATACAAAATACCAAACTACAGATTAAAACATGGTTAAAAGACGAATATTAATAATTGGTCTAAGTAATTTAAAATTATTTTAAAACCCCCACTAAAAATTTCCCCTAGGCCAGTCCTGCAAGCTGGAATAACCATGTCTTAAGGGCGCGGCGGAAGGAAGGGAGATCAGGGATCACCCTGATCTCTGGGGGTAGTTCATTCCAGAGGGTGGGAGCTCCCACAGAGAAGGCCC
>NW_015387051.1:185576-191339 GCF_001527695.2 Protobothrops mucrosquamatus | reverse complement strand
TGAAGTCCATGAGTCATAAAAGAGCCGAGGTTGCCTACCCCGATCTAGGTGGTCATACTACAGCGCTCTGTACTGTGATAGATTTAGTCTGCCATCTGCTAGAGAGCCAGTTTGGTCTGATGGTTAAGGCACCAGGCTAGAAAGTAGGAGACGGTGAGTTCTAGTCCCACCTTAGCCATGAAAGCCAGCTGGGTGACTTTGAGCCAGACACATTAAGCCCAACCCACCTCGCAGGATTGTTGTTGTGGGGAAAATAGGACGAGGAAGGTGTGTTGGATATGTTCTCTGCCTTGAGTTATTTGTTAAAATAATACAGGCAGGGTATAAATAAATAAAATGAAAATAAATATTAACCTTTATGTTGCCCTATAACCATCTAATGATCAGGCCTTTCCTTCTACATTCACTTTGTTCTTTCTATGCACTGTTACCTTTGAGCTTTTTCTAATGATGGCTCTTGGATTGATGTATTTTCTCTGCTTTTTAATTGACGGACATCCTCATGCTGATCCGTGTCCATAACAAAGATTTGATTTGATATATTGATCAGGTTATAGAGATCCTAATCAGAGCAGAAGAGGGCCTTTCCAGGGAGGTGGTGAAGCATCTCAATCACATTGAAGAACAGATTTTGGAGAGTCTGGCATGGAAAATGGAATCTCCACTCTGGGGCAAAATAAAAGAAAATGAAAATAAAGTTCCTACCTGTGAAGAGGTAAAAGACAAGGGTTCTGTTCTTTTGCTGCTTTGTCACTAGTACAAAGATTTATTTATTTTTTTAAAAAAGTAGAAAGGTCCAAAAGACTTGGAGCAGTGGGAATTCTTAGGCAGCAATATCTCAATACCTATAATACCGTGATGAAATATTTTATGCTTTCAGGTAATGCCACCTCAGTATTTTGAAAGATCAAATGGGAACAGCATGGCTGGTTCCCCTTTAACTCCGAGGAGATTAAGTGAAGTTCGTGCTGAAAGTGGAACGCAGGGAAAAGGTAAGCCTTTCCAGATTTACAGAAGATAAGGGGTAGAGGCAGAAATGGCAAATTCTGAAGGTTGAATCCCAGTGTGTAAAAAACATTACAAGCTTATCTTTAAAATTATCCTGTTTTGAGAAAATGTACATTATTAATACAGGTAGGCTTACAACAGCTGAGCCCCAGATTACCGTTGTGAATCCTCACAGTTGTAAATTGAGGCACCTACATGGCCCTAACCCTAACCTTACATAACCAGAAGTAATTTGGGGGCTTTTTTCACAGTGGTTGTTAAGCTAACCCAGGGGTAGGCAACCTTGGCTCTTTTTTGACTCGTGGACGTCAACTCCCAGAATTCCTGAGCCAACATGGCTCAGCATGGAAACCTCTCCCTTTCCCCTCAGTATGGCTGGCTCAGGAATTCTGGGAGTTGAAGTCCACGAGTCATAAAAGAGCCAAGGTTGTCTACCCCTGAGCCTAACCCATTCATATATTTTTTTTTGCCAGAAATCGGCAGAAAAACACCACAAGTCGCAGTTATACGACTGCAAGAATGCCACAACAGGTCCTAAACTGACTTCCTTGACATGCAGCCATAGGACCACCTTTGGGGGGGGAGAAAGGGGGGGAGTAGCTGTTCCGTGGTCAGTGTAATTTGAATTTGAATAGTTGTAAAACAAGCGATTATTAAGCGAGGTCTACTCGTAAAAAAACACACAAGACATCTTTTCGACGTTGTGGCCTCTGAGCTAATCATCATGATTATCACTATTTGAGAGCTTATGCACCGGAAACAGATTTCTTGTGTGTCCAACTGCACTTGGTCAATAAAGAATAAAGATAAAGAATAAAGAAGTTAGAAAGTGGCCCTAAGTCTCAAGAGGGAACTGCCATTTACTCTCTCCCTCCCGTGACACGTCCAGGTATCCTTCCTTTCTTTAATCTTCTTATTCAATCGCTTAATCTTCCTATTCAGTCACACAATCATCCAGCACGGGGCCCACAGATAGGAGGTTTCCAGCCCTTTCAAATCGTGAACTGTCGCACACTTGCTCTGCTCTGCTTCTTGACTCCGGCACGTCTGAAGAGCTCAGTGGATTTGAGCCCTTCGAGATCGCCCTTCATTCCTTTTCCCAGCTAACATCACATCTGCTTTTCTCTCCCCACCCCACCCCCCCACCGCCTTTCCTTTGGGAACCTCTGCAGGCGTTTCCTTTTCTCCAGCCACCCTCCACGAACGGTACGGCTCCCCCACCGGCAATCCTACTAGGAGGAGGCTGTTTGTCGATAGTGACACCTCCGGGGAGGCCCCCCGGACCCCGGTGAGGCTCTGCCAGCCGCCTGTGATCAGCACCGTGCCTGTACAGAACGTCTCCTCCGAAACCATCCCTGTCACTCCGGTGCCTGGGCAGACTTTGGTAACCGTGGCAACCGCCACCGTGACCGCCAATAACGGGCAGACGGTTACCATACCGGTGCAAGGTGAGCTGGAGCGATGCACGGCTCCTTAAACCACGGTAGAGCTGGTGGCTGAGGGAGGACCCCCATAACATCTATAGCAGTGGTGGCGAACCTATGGCACGGGTGCCAGAGGCAGCACTCGGAGCCCTCTCTGTGGGCACACGCACCGTCTCCCCAGCCCCGCCTCTTCCCCCATGGCCCCCTCCTCACCAGCAGCCCCCCCGGAGAGTTGCCCCTGGGCGCGGCCCACACGAAGCAGCGAAGCCAAGGACATGGTAGCTGAGCAGCGGGGACAAGACTCTGCCCTTGCGCCCTGATGCTGCGGGGCATGGGTGGAGGGCGTGGCTGCCATGGCGCTGCTGGGCTGCCTGGCGGGCTGTAGCGGGCTGTAGAGGTGGGTGGCCCAGCAGGCAGGGCGGAGTGGGGACGGGGGTCGGGCGGCAGTTTTGGGGCACTCGGTCTCTGAAAGGTTCGCCATCACTGATCTATAGTCTTCCGATGTAAAATTGGGGAGTTTTCCTGTCCAAAGGGGGGAAAGACCAATCAGCTAATCTATTCCTTGTGTGTGTGTGTGTGTGTGTGTGTGTGTGTGTGTGTGCCCCAACAAAGAATTAAGGGAGAACTGGAATAGCCATTTCGAACTTTTTAGTTCTTTTCAACCAGACATACCCTTCTGAGATTCGAACCTGGGCTGTCTGCATGTTAAGCAGATGTATTAACCTCTAGGCCACAGGCTCTTTCTCACTTTGTCAGCTATGAGACAGGGGAGAAGAATTATCTTGAGTTTGGTGATATTAACCACTTCCTTCGACAGGCATTGCCAATGAAAATGGCAGCATCACGTTCATTCCGGTCCAGGTCGTGGGTGGACAGGCTCAATCTCTGGCTAGCTCCATTCCGCCTCTCAGTGCGCAGGCCCTGGCTGGCACGCTGGGCTCTCAGCAGATGACTGGCGCCACCCTTCAGTTGCAAGGCCAGCTCCAGCCAGCTGCCCATCCTGGAGAACGGCGACAAAAGCAGCAGATCAGCAGCGGGGCCAGCAGGTGCCGAAAAGCCAGCTCTCTCTCCCTCTTCTTTAGAAAGGTACGTCGACCCTGAGAAAGAGACAGTTTGCTCTAGTACAGGGGTAGGCAACCTGGGCTCTTTTATGACTCGTGGACTTCAACTCCCAGAATTCGGGCTCAGGAATTCTGGGAGTTGAAGTCCACGAGTCATAAAAGAGCCAAGGTTGCCTACCCTGCGCAAGTGGTTCAGGTGCTGGCCTAGAAAACCAGGAGATGGTGAGTTCTAGTTCTGCCTTAGGCATAAAAGCCAGCTGGGTGGCTTTGGGCTACTCACTCTTGGTCCAACCCTCCTCACAGGGTTGTTGCTGTGGGGAAAGGAGGAGGAGGAGGAAGGAGTATTAAGTAGGTTTGCCGCCTTGAGTTATTTATGAAAAACAATAAAGTCGAGGTAGTAAAATAATAAATAAAAATAAATACCATAAGCCCAGTCAAGGAACCACCAAGACCATGCCCACCAACATTGACAGGGCGAGCCATTAGTATATAAAATGAGAGCATGCCCCCCTCTCTTCTAGCCCTGATGATGTTACCTAGTTTGGTCATGAAACGTCTGCAAGGAAAAAACCAAACTTGGAAAGCATGAAGGACCCCACAGTCCTCCTCCTCCTCCTCCTCCTCCTCCACAAACCTCAATTCCCTTCTAGCCCTGATGATGTTACCTAGTTGGGTCATGAAACATCTGCAAGAAAACAAGCTGTGAGAGCACCAAGGACCCCACAGTTCAATCTGAGCTGCAAACAGTCTCTTGTGCTGATAAAAATAAATCAAAGGATATGTCACTTTATGATGTTTTCCCAGGAAAACTCATCTCCCTGTCTCTTCCTGAATGCTGAACTTCTGTGAAGCATTTTCATAATTTGCTTTTCCATTCCGAGGTGAAAAACATCGTTCTGTGAATAAATAGTTATGTCTTCTGGCTCTGACAGTATTTCCTGGCTTCAACAGGTATTTTATTTAGCAAGCGTTCGTCTGCGGGATCTCTGCATCAGACTGGATATTTCCGATGAGCTGAGGAAGAAAATCTGGACCTGCTTTGAATTTTCACTGGTACAATGCGCGGAGCTCATGATGGACCGACATCTAGATCAGCTGTTAATGTGTGCCATTTATGTCATTGCCAAGGTAAAGCTTCACAAATTCCATTTAACTTGTCAGGTAAAAAATACCTAGCGCTAATTAAGGTGCTAACGTGTCAGCTAATGGATGCCTTTGCCTTCTAGGTTACAAAGGAAGACACGTCGTTTCAGAACATCATGCGCCACTACCGAATGCAGCCACAGGCCAAAAGCCACGTGAGAACGGTTTCTTTGTTCCTGTATTCATGCTGGATCCAATGGTTTTATGGATGTTCTTTTCTTCTTCAGTCCAAGTACTTTCAGCCTTAAGGCAGAAAAATCCAGATATTGGCATAGTGTTCATGATTAGCACCCAATTCTGTTAAAAGGTGGTCGGATATGTCCAATCCTACCTCGTGAAAAAAAGAGCCTTGCGTAAAATGACCATGAAATGCATCTCAGATTGATGCCACTTTTAGACCTGCAGGGGTTCCATCTAGCGGGGCTTGGCGTTGTCTTTGAAAAGTATCACAAGAATAACCCTCCCGTTGAAAGCTTATTTTTTTATGCAGCCAGGCCATTTTCTCTTCTGAAATAATTTTGCCTTTTTTTTTTTTTTAAGGTGTACCGTAGTGTATTGATTAAAGGCAGAAGACGAAGGAATTCTGGCACCAGCGACACAAACAACCCGCAGACTTCCCCAGTGGAGAAAAATAAGGACCGAAGTAAGTGAATGTCGTTAGTAGAACACTCGAAGGAGCATTAAGTGAACCCGGATGGAAAATTCTGGCAGTTACTCATCAGACTTTATACGTGGGTAAACGTGTAACCGTTTTATGGCCTAAGATGTTATCAAGGGTAGTTTGAAGTTTGAAGTTTTATTGCATTTATATCCCGCCCTTCTCCCAATGGACTCAGGGCGGCTTACAGCCAATTAAAAACAGAACAATCAATACAAATCTACAAAATTTAAAATCAATTAAAAGATATATACAATAGGCTTATTCATGTTTTAAAATTAATTAAAAACCAGTTTAAAATACCCCTAGGCCAGTCCTGCCTGCTGAAACAACCATGTCTTGAGGGCGCGGCGGAAGGAGGGGAGATCCGGAATCAACCGGATCTCTGGGGGCAGCTCGTTCCAGAGGGTGGGGGCTCCAACAGAGAAGGCTCTCCCCCTGGGGGTCGCCAACCGACATTGTCTGATTG
>NW_015387051.1:151959-185476 GCF_001527695.2 Protobothrops mucrosquamatus | reverse complement strand
GGTAGATTTAGTGCTTAGACAAAACACCTCCGTTCCTGGGTACAGATGTCATGTCAAAAGTACATTTGGAAAAAGGGACCTTGTTTACTGAACCTTTGGGAACACAACACATCAATTTCAGACAAAGGCCATGAGCGACAGGAACTGAGCTTCATCAGGACATCGCTGACGAAGCGTTAGCAGAGAGAAGATAAATCCCTGCAGGATATTTTTAAGAAGGAAGAATACTTTTTATTCATTTCTTTTATTTGTATCCCGCCTTTATTATTTTTGCAAATACCTCCAAGGTGGCGAACATATCCAACACACCTCCCCCCTCCTGTTTTCTCCACAACAACAACCCTGTGAGGGAGTTGGACTGAGAGAGATTGACTGGCCCTGCTTTCATGCCTAAGGCTGGACTAGAATTCACAGTCTCCTGGTGATTGGCCAAAGTCACCTGGCCAGATTTCAGGCCTAAGGGGGACAAGAACTCACCTAGTGATTGGCCCAAAGTCACCCAGCTGGCTTTCATGGCTAAGGAGGGACTAGAACTCCCAGTCTCCTGGAGACTGGCCCAAAGACGTAGGGTCTACCACTTTCTCACCTGCTGCCTTAAAAGCTAGACAAAAAGAGAAAAAAGGCCGGAATAAACACTGGTTTCATAAAACTGTCCGACTCGGTGCATTTCAATCTGTCTTTGCAGCAAGCCGAGATTCCAGCCCAGTCATGAGGTCGAGTAGCACGCTGCCTGTCCCACAGCCTAGTAGCGCCCCTCCTACCCCAACGCGACTCACCGGAGCCAGCAGTGACACTGAGGAAGAGGAGCGTGGAGACCTGATTCAGTTTTATAATAATGTCTACACAGACCGGATCAAAGACTTCGCCCTGAAGTACTCCTCAGCCAATGGAGTAAGTAACCCCTTTTGCCTTCCTTCTTGGGAATAGCTAAGCTACTACCTGTCTGATTAGCAACTGGAGATACTCAGGTTGTCCTGCCATTATAATATTTTGCTTGTTTTAAAAAAAACACACAATTATTTTTGGGTAGATGCTTGGATATTGACTTGTGATCTGGGCAGAAACTGGAAATTAAAAGAAGAGGGCTCTCTTAAACCTAAGTCTGTTGCAAATAAATTTTAAAGACGAATAAAGCTAAATCATCTGCCTTTACAACAAAATGGAACCATCTTGTATTTGACACAGGGAATTCTTGTATCCCGTAGGCTAAATTTTTAAAACTGATAACTCTGAAAACTTGTTATAATTCTCATATAGAATATCCAAATTGCTCAGGACCATTAATGTAAAAATTAAATGGATGTGTTGTGGTGCTTTAAGTTGCCAAATGCATTCTGCTCTCTTTTTTTGTGCTTGCTTGTTAACTGTACATACATTTTATTGCTCTTCTGCATCAGACTGACGTTCCTCCCTTGTCTCCATATCCATTTGTGAGAAGCGGCTCTCCACGCAGAATCCAACTGTCTCAAAACCACCCAATTTACATTTCCCCCCACAAAAATGAATGTGCAACTTCTCGGCGTGAGAAAATATTCTACTATTTTAGCAGCAGCCCATCTAAGGTAAGAGCTGCTGTTTGATTACTCAGTGGTGCTATTACCCATTAACTATTTTGAAATCTGATATGTCATTTTAATAAATCAGTAACTTACATGATTTAGCAAACTGTATATCCTTTTTCTTTCTAAATATTCATGGCTGACTAGATTGCCAATGAACGTCATTATTTATATGACACACACACACGGAGGGAAAATATTTGGAAGACAAAATGCAAAGTTTTGTTTCTCGGTCGTATTATTCAAGTATTTAATATTTTTCCAAGGCTGTATTTGTTCAGGATGAATGTTGATTGGAGCCTCTTTAAAAATGAGTCCAATGATTGAGACAAAAAAGGTACTATTTGAACGGTGGGGATTTGAGATGTAATCTTGAAATATTAATTTACGGAGTAGGGACCTGAAGTAACCTCAGCCATGTTGCTTAATGGGGATTACAAGTACTGAAGTTCAACGTGATGTCAGTGGTTTAAACAAGCAACAAAGAGATTATTATTTGCAGCTGGATTTTCAGGAGGGGGAAAAAAATGACCAGTTTTTCTTGCTCATTGCATGTTTCAGAGACTTGAAGAGATTAACAGCATGATTAGAACTGGCGAGACCTCCACGAAAAAGAGGGGCATCGTCTTAGAGGAGGGGGCAGAATCACCAGCCAAGCGCATGTGCCCGGAAAACCACACAGCCCTTCTGAGAAGGTTACAAGATGTGGCAAACGACAGGGGCTCTCACTGATGTCAAAGACTCACTGAGAATTTTTTTAAATTGCTATCTGGACTTTGACCAGTAATAATAGAAGCTGTGACTTCCACATCTCCAAGGCACTTTGGGGGCAGAAATGAAGTACTTTTTTTTTAATCTGATGCTCCTGACATCAAAAAGAGGAATCTTCTGCTTATACCACTGACGTCTTCTGCTCAAAGACAGTTGGAAAGTTTGAGAAGAAGAAGGATTTCCTGCCAGCCACGCTGCGAGTCACACCAGCTTTGCTTGGATGTATCCCATAAAGCATCGATGGATGCTGTTTACATCCTTTTTAATTTATTTGGTAGAAGGGGTTGGTTTTAAACTCAGAACTGGAAGACCAGTACGTTTTTACATTAGCCCATTAACATTTCTTTCTTCTTTTTTTTAGCTAATTGGATCTCATCCAGTGTCATGTTTAGAATCGGCAGTATTTTAACAATGGATTTGGAAATGAGGCAGTCAGCAGTGATAGAATCAGTTCTGTAACTAATTATCTGACCCAGTTTCGAACTGCTGTGAACCTCCTTTTAAATTAGGAGTGAAGATTCTAGCACATTTGTCAGGCAGTAGTTAAAGCACACTGGAGACAAGACCAGAAATTGAAATGGAGGGGAGGATGGGAAGATTTAAGCCTCCCCTCCCTTTTCCTCTCCTCTTTTCTCCTCTCCTCTCTTCTCTCTTTTCCCTTTCCTCTCCTTTCCTTCTATGCCCTTCAGGTGATACGGGAATATTATGTATATATACCATACTTTCATTGTATTTTAGCTCTGCAATGTTTCAAGTCATCTCCTATCAGCAGGTAGCACTTCACTAGTTCCCAAAACATTTTGAAATGCAAATTAAGAGTTTTGCAACCTTGGCAATGGCACTTTTGAAATATATATATATATATATATTTTAAATAGCAAACCCTAAGATGAAAAGCTGTGTTAAACTGCTTGAATTATATTTATTCTGGAAGTGCACAGAAGTCAGACTGAACTCTCGTGTGTGAATATTTAAGACAGGACTGTTAGCCTTCCCAGCTTCTTAGCTTTATCATGGCAGTTGGTTGTGTCTTCCCACTGGTGTTTTTCAAAACGAGGGAAAGACCGGCCATCCTGGATTATCGGTGCAGCTTTTTGGTCCATTGCAGCGTTTAACTGCTTTAAATGGAGGTCAGGAAGAATGATGTAGAACATGAAAAAAAAACCTGTTCTTATTGAACCGGCCCCCACCTAGCCTAGCTGTCTATTTGTGATCACAATGGTTCACTAGCATGCAATAAAACCATTTCCTGGCCTTCTTAGGGGTGCTGTGGATTAAATCCAAGACACTCTGCATGCAAAGAATGTGTGTTCCGCCTCTGGACTGGGGCTTTCATGTGGTTCCTAATACATGCTGAAAAATTCCATTTTTTTTTACCCCATAAAAGATCAAATGAGTGTGTAGAGAAGTGAAAAATGGTGTTTGGGCAATTGGACAATCACTTTGAAGACTGATAACGATCCTGTTCAGTATCGCTAGTGTTGTGCAGAGCTTTATGGCCTGGATTGCGTTTGGAACAGATCTGTGCTGCTCTTAAAATTGCTCCAAGAGATCTCAATGTAGACATTGGAGGAGGGATTTTAGCTTTATGAAATGATTGACTGGACATAAATCAAGGCAGGGACAGGGTCGTGAAATAGGGCATGTTTTGGTGCCTGTAAGTTCAGCCCATTTGTGTGATTGATAAGTTTTATAAAGGAACAAAACCAAAAGTCTGATTTCAAAAAAAAAAAAAAACCTGCTAATTCAGCCTTCAGGCACTATCAGCAGCTCTGCTTCTTCCTAGCCTAGCTTCTCCAAAGAGGAAAAAAAACAATTGTGTCCCGTAGATTAAGCCATAGTTAAACACTGAAATCTTTCCTGCATTTAGTAGACTTTGGATTCAAAATTCCCATCCAGTCATTCTTGCATCAAGATACACTTAAATTTACCTATTGATACCCTTATACAAATGGTGTATTTCCTGATTTAACAGACTGGGGGCATAATAGAAGCCCTTTTCTGTTAAATGGCCTTGAGTTTTCACTATAATTGACAAATCAGAATCCCAAAGAACTCGTACTTAATTTGCAAATATTTTACCCAAAGAAGAAAACTACAACACAGACTTTCTGCCATGATTGGTCTTTATTTTTTTTTTAAGATGTCACTATTAACACATTAGTCAAGCCATCTCAAGCATGATTCCTAAGTCAACCTAGGCTAGGTTCTCTTTTAAGATTTTATTAAAACCAAGAACTCTAAAGGATTTTGATTCTTTTTTCATTAAAAACCCTCACCTTTCCTGACTAACGTACTATTTAGGGCTGCCTCTAATATTACTTCCACACATCTTTAGGCTATTTGAGTTAAGATGCATGCAACTATCACAATGAGAGAGTTCTCTACTTAAGTAAAATCTCTGCAGTAAAATCTTTTCTCCTATATGATTCTTGCAGGCAATTTGGTTGTAGCCCTAAAGATTATGGGACAGGTTATGTTAGAAGCAGCCAGGAATGGCAACATCTGTAAAGGAGAAAAGGGGAAAAAAAAAATAAATCGGTACACATAATACATAATCAGTCTCGGCCTTTCTGCCCCTAACAAGGCTAGAAGGAATTGGAACCAAGTATTTACAAATTCCACATCCTAATATATTTACAATAGAAACCAATGCATTTAAAAGTTTTTAAATATAGTTATTTTACTCTGCTATATTAGTTTACACAAACACAGATTATCTCTGGAATGAGTTTTTTCTGGCCTGATTCTTTACATTAAAAAAAAAAACTTTAAAAAGGAACCCATTGAGAACCTCAAGCTACATTTAAATCCTGAGCCATTCATTTACCCACACGCGACGGGCTTCCCTACAGAAGCCCGGCCTTATAAAACCTACTTGCCGGCTGCAATTAAAACCCACGTAAAACATCAAGAAGAGCCCAAGTAAACCCCACTGTACAGGGTTCCTTTAGTCGTCGCTAGCATTTTACTCTTTTACTAATCCAAAGTCAAGAAGGAGAACCACAGTTTTTGCTGTTGGGCTCTGTTTACGTTCCTCCTTCCGGTCAAAAGTGTTTGGGAGTGTTTTCATCCTTTTCGGTAGCTAAGTAGGAAGAGTCTTGTCTTCTTTGCTGAACGGTTGAACGGAGCCCGGCTTCACCCAGGACAGGCCGGAGACTTGCATATTCTTGCCTTGCTGGTCATCTCCTTTCTTCTAGGACGAAACGTAAAAAGGGGGGGGGAGCAGCTTTTGTTGCGAACTTGGTCATTTTGTCGTCTTTGGCAAGTTCTTTTGTCTTCTAAAGAAACACCCCACCACCACCCACCCCGAAAGAGACTTGCCCATCCTTGCTCAGTTGAGTAATCCACAATGCAGCTGGATCCTTCAAGAGTTCAATGCTTTAACTTCTCTGCAGCTTCAGTATCAAAATATGGTTTAAACCAGGGATGCTCAACCTTGGCAACTTTTAAGACTTGTGGACTTCAACTCCCAGAATTCCCCAGCCAACTTCAGGAGCTGTGGACTTCAATTCCCAGAATTCCCCAGCCAACTTTAAGAGCTGTGGACTTCGGTTCCCAGAATTCCCCAGCCAGCTATGCTGGCTGGGTGAATTCTGGGAGTTGGAGTCCACAAGTCTTGAAGTTGCTAAAGATGGACAACCCTGGTTTAAGCAATGTGCAACCATGTGCTTTTCTAGCCATTGTTTCATCCTACCCACTGTGCAAAGATGTACAAACCCCCCCCCCCCAACACTGTCTCTTATCTCACAACAAGGCTACACAAGGACCTTTCTGCTTGGTTATCGTTCAGCGTAAGGAGCTTGCCTCAGTTTCTTTCAATGCAATAGGACGTATTTCTCCCCGTTACTTTTTACCCATTTCTATAAAATAAGATATATCTTTCTTCCATACCTTCTGAGTCAACATCTTCTCTCTCACTTCATTGTGTATAGCTGGATTCCAGGGAGAAAAGCTGCAAGACGCAAGCAAAATGTCACTCAGGCTTCCCACGTTTTCAAAGCTAAAGGCAGAACATCTATTCAATGGAAATACAGTAGCCCAGCAGAGGTAAAACATGAAAATTAAATAACCATTGTCCTAAGCACGTCTACTGGACATTTACAATGTCTTAAGAATTAAAAACTTGGCAATATTTTTTTGGGTGCCACACAGGACATCTATGAATGTAATTTATTGGGGGGGGAAACCCTCCAGTTTGCATGGGCTTGTAAACACTAGAGAGCCTAAATCTACATCGGGTTAAGAGAAATAAAAGGAAGTTCTCGTTTAATTCCAAAATGGAATTAGTAACTTGGCCATTAAGTGGAGTGGTCACTACGTGAAACCTTAACAGCTTCCATGGCTTTACAGATCTGTGGGGGTCATAACTGCAAGGACAGATCACAGCATTACTTTTCCATCACCGCCGTAGCTGAACCGTCAACTGAGGCTCTTGCTAAATGCGAACTGTCTGTACTTGGTCCCAAATAACATCATGTGACTTGATCACTACTCTTAAGCTACCTAATTGCATGGGGGTCTTCAATTTTGGGGGGATCAAATAGGTGACTGCTGCATAATTTTACGCTGTCAACCACTTTGCTCTTGAAGAGTTGAATATCTTTTTCATACCTAAGAAGTGAAAGAGAAAAGAACGCATCTTAGAACGCTCCTGGAAGGAACGGAAGCTTTCTACCAAATGTCTTTAAAAAAAAAACAAAAACCCAGAAGCAGATTTACTGCGCATTTTACCCGCCACAAAATTTGCTTTATATAAACATAATACCCAGAAATCTGAAGGTTCTGTTTGACAGGGTTAAAAAAAAAGGCATAACTATACATTACCGTGGTTAGTGGAAATAAACCAGTGGCATTTGGCTTCAGGCATTTTTAAGAAAAAAGCTATACTCAAAAATAATTTATAGGATGGACTGCAGCTTTCAGAGAAGTTTCTAACCTCCTCTCCCCCCCCCCCAAAGAAAAAGAACTTACAGCACAGCAGATTCAGGGTTGAGAGGGTTAGTTGTGTCAATCTTGTAAAAAACTCTGCGCGCGTACATCAGTATTTGCCATATGTGGTTATGATTGCGCCTTTAGGAGAAGGAAAGGCAGGTGAGAGGCCTCATCAAAGGCCCATTTTTCTCTGCTCAATACCGAGGTCCTAGACCCATCCCATCCCTCTCACCTCCATTTGGCAAATGCTCTCTTCACGTCCAGTTCACCTGAGACAGGATCCACCAGCGGGTGGAAAATGGGCAGATCAAAAATCAAGCGCTGAAGGGGGGGAAAAAAAGAGAGAGAAACACCGATGCCAAACATGGCAGATTGGTTTACGAAGTCCATTCAAAGGAGCCAGCTTTTTTTTTTCTCCCCCAAAAAAAGTTTCCTTCCTTCATCAGAGGAAAGGTTCTTGTGTGCATGACACAATAAACAATTATTAGGTGCAAGGGTCATGTTGCACACTGGCTGTTAAGAGCCCTTTTGGACTGTTTTTGAGCCTTTAAGAAATGTGCTGTTGGAAGATTCGAAAGGCCAGCTCAGCCCTCATCAAAGAGGAAATCTATCCATGTGCTTATTGCTAAGAGGCCAGAACAGTTTGATGGCATGTATAACCAATCAATCAATGTCAACCCTAGGGACTAAAATTTCTCAGCAGGCTATTGTGCTGCCTTTCGCTAAATGGCGACCCAGTCAGGCATTAACTAGTTTCCTAGACAAGTGCACTCTTGAGCAGATTGCAATCAAATCCACAAAATTGTATTTTTGTGGTTTGTGAGTAAACACAAAATCGAGGAGTTCTTAAGAGTTTGGGAATTGATCCCGGATTTTCCTTAGGGTGTGGAGAAAAGAGGCAGGAATATTTTAGAGTCGTCTTGGGCGAGATGGGCAGCATGATCGATAAGCCAAAATAAGTCTTATCCCTCATTTCCTGGAAAATGAGGGATAAGACTTATTTTCAGATAGATTAGATTAGATAGATAGATAGATAGATTTTGTCTTCCCAATTTAGCCCACAACCCTGTGGATTCCTGATGGCTTCCTTCCAAGTAGAAACCTCCTTATCTTATCTTAAGATACTGCCACCTGCTATGACGTATCCTAGTTGTATTAATAGGAAAATCGGCAATAAACTGAAGCAGCCGCTCCCTGGAGTCCTGCCTGCACTCTGGCAACTGGGACATTGGTGTCCTGGTATTACTTTTTAATTGTATCTCTAATTTAAATAGCCTGCGCCAGTGCACCCAAAATTTCTTCCATGCAAATATATTTACCCTTCCAGTGAATCAAATTTCAATTAAAGCATAAGTGCGTCTCACAAATCCTGAATTACTTTTTTAAAAGTTTAGCTCCACAAGACGACTATGCAATAATTCGGTCACGAGTTGAGTTACAGTATTATTTTTTTTAAAAAAAAAGTTTAGATGCATTATTGTCCCAAACTCTTCTAATTATATTTTTAAGTTATTCATGTTTTACATAAGGCTTGGTTCTTGCCCAATATTGTTCTAAATTAAAAGGTATTTAATTTTCCCAGCAAAGAAGTTCCAGGAAGCTAAAGACATTTTGACAATAACTTCGCTGCCATAAACATCTCCGAGTTTGGCTGGATTTCTTGGTCCCTTGAGATCTGCCAGAGTCAACCCAGAAATGGTAAACAAGGCAGTGCTGTAAGCTCAGGAACTAAGGGGGAAAAACTATAATGCATTTCATTGTTACGCGACGCAAGAAGGAAGGTAAGTGGCTGCCATCTGTTGTGGGGTGACTTCAAAATATTCTTATTAATAGGTTTGGACTTGGCCCCACCGGAAAAGCCAGACTTGTTACAGGTAACTAGGAGTTTTAAAATTCACGCCGTGTGACGATAAAAGGCAGAGAATATCAGAATCTTTTGGCAGACGGCAATAAATCCACCAGGATTTCTGACTCTTAATAATTAAATGCAGAAAAATAACATTTGTCCTTTTGCCCACCCTAAGATGAAGAACACGCCAAATAAACAAGGATAGATTTTTGTAGGAATACTTTGAGGCTAGCATGCAGAACAAATTCCTGAACTGAGAATGCTTTTAAGTCTCAGCAAGGATTAACTAGTAAGTTTCTGGGTTGGGAATCTTAAGGCTTTCAATAGAATAGCGGCCTAATCTTAACTATATTCATGAGCTCGGATACAGGATCACGGGTTCAAATCTCACCTCATCCACCAGTTTACAAAATTGGCCTAGCTTAGGTAAGCCATTATTTCTATGTCTCTAATATCTAATTATTTATTTAGGTAATGTAGAGTATATGTAGCCCACTCCCTTATTGAGCATTGCCAAGTGTTTTATAAACAGGAAAACATTTGACGCAGATAGCTTATTCGCCTGCTTCCTAAATAAAATTATAGCTTGGAAAGGCTATTGCTTATCTCCTATTTATCTATTCTACTGAAAGATCAGCTCCACCAGACTTTCCCTTCTTCAGATGCCACCCAACAACATTTATACGTGCACAAAAGTGATTTATAGAGTTACTCTGTCACATCTCCACTCTCCCCAAAGTTTCCAGTCCGCAGAAGCCGTGATTACATTTTAGGAATTGTTATCCGAGTTTACTCTTCAAACCACCTCATTTTTCCTCTTCTTCTCTCCGCATCCCTTTTTCCTTTTATGCTGGGTCATTCAGCATGGAAACACGTATAGAGATGTCCTTTTCAAGAGCCAGAGGTAAGCCGATTTCGGCATTTCTTTGGCCAAAGAGTAGGACAGGATACTGCCCGTCAATAAAGAATACAATAAACGCAAGCATTCTTCCTGTACTTTCAACTGAGACAACATGAATATTCAGGCTGGTCAGTGAGACGTTCAATAATATTCAGGATTCATCCCACAGGGGCTACTTACTGGGCAATCTCCATCAGGATAATTGTCAGGGATGTAGATTGTAAACTTAAACACACCGTCCTGGTATAGCCCGTGTCTTATGAATATTACTCCAAACCACACTGTTCAAAAAAAAAAGAGGGTAAGAAAATGAGCCACTGAAATATCTGTGTTTGGTGGGAAACAGACCAGGAATGTCAGACTTACTTAATGCGGACTGATAAGAAGGTTGAACATAGACTCCCGGCAGCTTTTGCTTCACAACTAAAGTACTGAAATAAAAGGCACAATTAGGATTTGGAGGGCGTTCAAAAGAAATCTTTTTCAACCACACCTTCATGAGAATAAAGCCACTATTTGCATTTTCCTTTAAGGAATTTCTTCCTAGGAGCCAAAGGCACAGATGTTACCTTCTGCTCATCTGCTACAGCAAATCTAGAGCGGTATTTCTCAGTGTTGGCACTGTGAACATGTGTGGATTCCAACTCCCAGGACTTCCAACATCCCCAAGGCTGGTTGGGGGGAATTATGGGAGTTGAAGTCCACATATTTTCAAGGTGCCAATGCTGAGAAAACACTGCTATATAGGGTATACAGAGGGCACTATTAACCAGGATATACTTTCAACACTAGGGGCCCAGTTACCCAAAGCATTAACTGAGATAGATAAGATAGAACTTTGTTGAGTCCGGCTTTGAGGACTCACAAAGTGAGCATAAAAAGCAGGCGTGCCAAGAAAATCTGAAGTTCAGCAAGGAAATGAGGGATGAAAATGACCGCAGGGAAAAATAAAGCAATGTTTTTTTCCTAAAGCATGCAGGCTTGTTGAAAACTAACCAGGTCTGCTTCTGATGGACAGTCCTTGTCAAGCTTGAGTTCCATGAAGGAACAAGAGTTTTAGCATAGCTACTCTTCCTACCGGTATCTGCCTCGTTTAGCTGAGAACAGACTAGAGGAGAAAATCTTGTTTTCCTGCCCAGCCCATAATATTTTGCACGAAACACCAGAACAGTTGCAGGAGACAAACAATTTCGAAGTCCTTTGTAACCCCTTCGCCTGATACAGAAGGATGACTTATGACATTTCTGATTTCTTTTTTTAAACTTTTGGGAGCAGATTACATCACGTAATCCTGTTGCAGCTGGAGAAGAGGACGCCCGATGCTTTCTTGACGAGGGCATTGGTGAGAACAAGAGGCAGTTCTGTTCCCAGCACAGCAGCAGAATCTGACCCAGCCATCGAGTTAACAGGAGCGGGAGGGGCGCATTTTGCCAAACCAAGGAGACCAAAAGATTTCATAAATAAGATTCTGATTAGCTAAAATGCACGTCTGTTCAACTGAACAAAGGTAGTCGAGAAACCTAGCTTTTTTTCACTGACCGCACGGGGTCAAGGCCTGCATGGATTCACATTTACTCAATAGGCCAACTCATAATTTTCAGATAGGTTAATAAAAGAGTAATTTTGCAAGCTAAGCCAAGAATACGTTGACCTGGAAACGAATTTCTTAAAGTGGGCCAACTTGCAGTCTTTCTTAAGCCAACGGATGGCAGCAACAAAGACACAACAAAGGCAGAGGGCAGCCTTCATCTAGTTTGTTGTTACATGGCAGCCCATCTTAAAATAAACTTATTTATATAAAAAGTATAAGAGCTTACGTCATGGGGGGAAACTACCCTGATGCATTCTTTGTTAGCGACATATTCAGAAATCACTTTTCAGTAGGGATTTGAACTTCTGCTGATCAATTCCTTCTCTTTTTCAATCACATACTTAGG
This sequence comes from Protobothrops mucrosquamatus, assembly GCF_001527695.2. NCBI lineage: Eukaryota > Metazoa > Chordata > Lepidosauria > Squamata > Viperidae > Protobothrops > Protobothrops mucrosquamatus. Next base: position 173,524 of record NW_015387051.1, on the reverse strand, counting down.
ATACAGATTAGCAGATGATCAAAGAAAAGACCATCTGGATTTTATCTTCCTTAATTATCTATAAGAGATTTTCCCAGTCGGATCATGCGCTCCCTCCCTTCCTGGAGAACGTATAATTTTGAGTCAATCCAACTTTTCCCTGTGCTGCCTTGAATTCTGGAAGATAAATCTAACAGATGAAGGAGATTTGCTATACATCTTTCGAAGGAGACATTTCTGGAGTGGACATCCGCCCACTGGAAGCTAAAGAGAGTTGGTTATTATTATTAAAATTGTATGCTGCCCAACTCTCAACAATCCTGGGCAGCCTTCCCTAAACTATGGACTATCCTGCAGCCCTTCCAACAGAAGTGATGAGAGAGCAGGGAGATCCGAGCCAGATTAGATCTGCCTAGGACGCTCGCTCATTTGCCTCGTCTCACTTCCACCTTTTTTGATCCCAACCCCGCCGAATGCAAAACAGAGATTCAACCTAACAATTATCCAACTGCATCTTGGGCAGCTAAGGGCAGCATGAGAAATTTCCCTTTGTCGGTCTTGAACCGGCGGATGGGGACCCCGAAAATAAAATGCAGTGTTAGCAATCGCTGATCTATCAGATCCCTGGCTTTTCGAGAACTCCGTGAAAGTCTTCCAACTCTTCAGAGATCTGCCCATCGACTCCAGAGAGAAAAATCAAGCCCCGGGAAATTGCCCCGATTCACCCACTATTAAAGCGACTGCAACATGCAAACTCAGCAATGGGGTGTTTCTTGCTAGACAAAAATGATCCTGTTACAAATTAAGCAACCAAGTAACAACTGCACGCTGCCTTGGAAGGCGGACATACTATTCTGCCAGCAGGGAATATTCCAAATAGAAAGGTCCGTAGGAGGCGTGGGTTCCATTTGTAGACTGAGCTGACAGGGCAGGGGAAGCAGGCTTGGTGATTGGCAGGACATTTTTGGGAATAGAAGGCAGCTGTTTCTTGGGAGCGGAGCGTGGAGGAGGACTAGTCTTCAGCTCGCCAACCAGAGTCTTCTCTTCCGTTTCCGGTTTCTGCAGGAGGAAGGCAAAACAGGAAAGTCGAATTCCAGTTGCACCCGGAAAGCAGGAGTGAACCCCATTCAATCTCACTCCCGTAGCAATTGAGCAGATTTGCATCCAGCTTGTCCCAAACGATTCTAAGACTTGTATCAAAGAAATTCACTAACTACGGCGAAATATAGGACTGTTAACTAAACAAGACACCCGAGTCGACTTTTAATAAGAAGGTCGCTATCAACCTATCTGCTTTCCCAGATCCTTTTTCTTAAAAAACTCCTGCCTAGTTCTAAAGCAGGAGTTGAAGTCCACAAGTCATAAAAGGGCCAAGTTTGAAGACCCCTGTTCTAAAGGATGGGAAAAGCCCAAAGAAGCACATTCTCCTTTAAGGTCATTCTGGGATTATAGGATTGAAGAGTCTGTTTTTTTAATTATTATTGTTTCTACTTAATTACATGGGAATTACAATTTTTAAAATTACTGAAGTTTATAGCTCAGTTTCCAGTCGCAATGTATGGCTATGAAAGTTGGGCCATAAGAAAGGCTGAGCGACAAAGAATGGAGGCCTTTGAACTCTAGTGCTGGAGAAGACTCCTGCGAGTCCCCTGGACTGCAGGGCGATCAAACCGGTCAGTCCTAGAGGAGATCAACCTTGACTGCTCTTTAGAAGGCCAGATCCTGAAGTTGAAACTCAAATACTTTGGCCACCTAATGAGAAGGAAGGACTCCCTGGAGAAGGGCCTAATGCTGGGAAAGATGGAGGGCAACAGAAGAAGGGGACGACAGAGAATGAGGTGGCTGGATGGAGTCACTGAAGCAGTAGGCGTGAGCTTAAATGGACTCCAGAAGATGGTAGAGGACAGGAAGGCCTGGAGGAACGTTGTCCATGGGATCGCAATGGGTCGGACACGACTTCGCAATTAACAACAACAACATAGCTCAGGAGAGGTGAAAGCACCAAAAAAAATAGCACATACTCTACCTTGCGCGTAGAATTTGCAGACATGCTCCAGAAAGGGTTCATAACGTGTAGCCCAAAACACCAGATGGAATTGTACTATACTTCCCAAGTGTCCGACTTTCTGCAGTTACTTTCTAACCTGGAAGCAGGAAAGTGAAGTTAATGACCCGGTTCCCCATTGCTCTAATCAAGAGAGGTATTCTTAGTTTAATTGCCCACATATTTATATGTTTTAACTCTTTAACTCTCCAACATTTCACACAGAACGAACCTCATCAAACATACGAATATGAATTAATAGAACTCGGCTAGCTTTCTTGGCAAACTCACATTCCCAATCCCTTTTTGGAAATACAACAAATATGCTGGAAACAAAATTGCTGCTGGAGAAAATTGGCCAGCTAAGGAGGGACGCTTGCAACAGTCTGGAACAGGAGATGAGACATAAAGTCAAGGAGATAAGTCATGGTCATAAGTCAAGGATTGCCTGTATATATAATACTACAGGAAAGGTAGGATCAGTATCCAATGCCCAGCATTTTCCTTTTCATGGATGTTTTTTTCAGAATTGATTCCCATCATTTAAAAAAATAATAGAGCTAAACTGAAAGCTAAAGAGAAATTCCAGATGTGCTTAGCTAGAGGCTTGCATGCTAAGCCAATGCTTCCCTGCATGAATCACAGGAGGCTGCCTTTATAAAATGTTGTCAAAAAAGGTATCAGAATGGCAAAAATGCTACAAGGATTTTGCTTAGTTTGCAGGATGGATTGAACTTAAGTATCACATAGTCATTAACATCCTGGTTTCTGAAATCAGATTCCAGCAGATTTGGTTGAGGCTAATTTTTTGTTGTTGCTAACATGTTTTTAATTATCTTTAATAACGAAGAAATAAATGTGGTTTTCCCCGCCCTCTCCCTGGAATGTATTTGTGTTATTCAGAAGTCATGGACCCAATACCATCTTCAGGAGGTGTGATCTCACCTAAAGAGCATGTAAAACAAAAATAGGCCAGCTAAGGAACAAACAGCAGGTTAGACTCGTCTGCCCACTCCGTTGTAAATGCCAGCACACCTTTTTCTGAACACCTAATGACTTCCTGTGGCTCCTATTGCCACTGAAAGGCTGTGGATATTTTTGTTCCTCCATCCTCAAATTATCTGATTAAGAAGGAGGTGCACGACTTCAACCAAATTTAAGACTGACGCACAAAATAGAAGCAGCAATGTGTTGGATGAAGCAGTCCTGTCCAGATACAGAGTTCAGGGTTTCACAAAGAGATAAATCCCAGGGGGGGCGATCGACAAGAGAAAAAGGAAAGAGTTTAGAAATAGGACGGGGGGGAAATCTATTGTAAAAAGAGAGATGCAGAACTACAGATCTAGGGTTATGATTAAGCAGTGAGCTTATTCTTTATGTCCAAGAAAAGTCCTTGCCTTAGTAGACAGAATCCACCCCCGTCTGGCTCTTCCTGTCCATAAGGCCTATCAAGTCATATACAATGTCAGGGGCAGCCAGGAATGGCCTTGCAGAAGAATCCAGAGAAGCCGTCATAAACATGTTTAGTCAAGAAATCAGGAAGTGATTTAAGGAGAGCCCCGCAAGGCCAAATTCCAAAGATCTATTTGGTTTTCCACTGCAACTAACCAGACGCCTACAGGAAATGCACTGGGAGAAAATAAGAAAATAACTGTTGCTGAACTTTATACAATCTCATCAACTCTCTACACCTTCCCAAAACATGTACTGTATTTTACGTGCTAATCCATTTCTACATGCGAAATTCTTCTGCTGGCTGCAGGAAGATGCAGTTTTACAGGAAGCTTCAAGCCGAAAAAGTCGTCTACCATAATGCTTAAGCAGGAATTCTTACCCTTCTCCCTCTCTCCACACAGGTAAACCCTCGACTTACAACAGTTCATTTAGGGACCATTCAAGGTTATAACAGCACTGGAAAAAGTGACTTACGACCGTTTTTTATACTTACAACCGCTGTAGTATCCCCCTGGACATGTGATCAAAATTTCAGCCGCTTTGGCAATTGACTCATACTTATGACGGTCGCAGTGTCCCGGGGTCGTGTGATCCCCTTTTGCGACCTTCTGACAAGCCAAGTCAATTGGGGAGCCAGATTCATTTAACAACCGTGTTACTAACTTAACAAACTGCAGCAATTCACAGAACGAGAAAGGCCGTAAAATGGGGCAAAACTCAACTGTCTCACTTAGCAACATAAATTGCAGGCTCAATTGTGGCCATAAATTGTGGACTACCTGTATAAACCTAAAAGCCTATAGGGCGAAGCTTTTTATAAACCTTCTAAAGAAATAATCTCCCTTTGCACCAGTTCTCATTCTTTTTTAACCAGAGCCAGTCCCAGAAATATCTATTCTATAAGCTAAATCAGCTGGAGATTATATGATTTAAAGTGGGAACTATGGGAAAGGCTGGTTTAGCTAAATGTTTGATGTCACAGCATCTTTTTGTTTGTTTGTTTCTAATCTCAAGTTTGCCACCTGTTTGCTAACATTACTCCTCTGGTGTCTAAAACCCGAAAGAAGTATACCGGAGTTAAAAGCATTTTTTTTTGTACAAAGTCCATCTCAGGAGCAGAATTAGTGTGGAAAATCCCTAACTGGCAAAGATAAACTTCCTCATTCAACCATTGGGCATCAAAATAACCCTAAATCACCTTTTTAAGCCGCCAAGAGGCCTTGCACTGCAGCAGGATACAAAGATAATATATAAATAATGTTTTAACCACGGCTAGGTCACAATGGAGGGCCATAAACCACAGATGATTAAAACTCAACGACTGATTAACTTGTACATATAAACCAAAGGAAAAGAAATCAACTTTCTGAACTTCAAATGACATTTGACACTTCCTCTTTATACCAATAGGAGGAAAAAGGAGGGTCCTTTTCTGAAGTCCAATTTCTGACGTTTAGCCAGGGAGGGCTGTAATAACCTGCCTGCCCTCATATAACAGACGGCAAACACACAATACATTGATGAAGGGGTTGGCTAGAAACCAAGAGACAGTCAGCATGAAAGCCAGTTGGGTGATTTTGGATCAGCTGCTCTCTCTCTCACTCTCGGCTCAGCCCACCTCACAGGGTTGTTGATAGGGCGAGTGAGTTGGGCCGCCCTATACATTTTCTTAATAAATAAAATCAAAATTAATTTAGAAAGTGGGTAAAAATATAACAACACTCCATAGGTGGAAAAAAAAACACCAAATCCAGACTAAATATCTGGCTGATTGTGTGACCAACTATGACATAATAATCTGTTATACCCATCATAACTACAGTCCTCTAGGCAACAGCTAAAGGACTCCTTCAATATTTGAACATTTTGAATTTATCAGACCTACAACCACCAACCCCCCCCCCCACATACACACACACCCTTTTTAGAATTTCTTATATCCTTGGGCACTAGCTTAATAAGCCTTAGGTCCTGCGTCAGGACTTCAATTATTAAGTTTTCAGCAGCCTGAGATTGTAAATCTAGCTACAGTTTACTCCTAATATTTTGGCTGACTCTGCCCCGAAACATAATAATAATAATAGTTCATAACCACATTATAATAATACATTCCCTGTAAGGTGTGGCTTTGGGCGAGTTTCTCTCTCTCAGCCTAACCCACCTAACAAGGCTGTTGTGTATAAATGCATATACATACATACACATCACATATATATACATACAGTACACACACACACACATGCTGGGTGGTTATGATGTTATTTATATCTATTATATTTGTATCCTCCGTGTGCGTATCTCTCTCTCCTACATATATGTCTCTCTGTGTGTATATGTATAAAAAAAAAAAAAAGCACTCATATATATATATGTGTATATGTGTGTGTATATGTATCTGTATGTGTGTGTGTCTCTCTGTGTGTATATATATACACATATATGTATATATACACATATACACACACTATGTATATACACGCGCAGATATGTACATATACATGAGAGATATAGAGAGGAGATATATAGATATATCCTCTCTATTTACATATACATACACACACACACACACACACACATGAGAGGGGGGGAGGGAGAATAAGCAGCTCCTGTCAAGGGAGAGAAGCAGCAGCTTCGCCTGGAGAACGTCTGAAGGTTCAGCAGGAGCCTCACCCTCAGGGCAGGCAGACGCTCAACAGGTGAACCCCTTCCCCCCCCCGGCCCTTCTCCTCCCTTGCCAGGCAGCGCTTCACCGGGCGAACCGCCGCCTGCCAGGCGCGGAGCGTGGCCGGTCGCCCTCCCGGGCTGCCCATGGAGGCCGCGGGCAGGCAGGCCCTGCTGCCGCCGCCGCTCCTCCACCCCGCCCGCCCTGGAAGTCCGCCAGGTGAAGCTGGACGCCAGCAACCCGACCTGGCGAAGGGCAGCCTGCCAGACGCCGGCCAGCCCAGCCGGGCCCGGCGCTTCTCCCCCCTCAGCCCGCCGCCGCCCGCCCGCCCGCCCGCCCCCCGAGCCCCCCGGCGGGGCCCCTCCGCGCACCTTCAGCCTGGGGGGCGCAGAGCCTCGGCGCCGCATCCGCGCAGGCCGGCTGGCTGTCAGCGCGAACGAACGCGCGCCCGCTCCCGATGGAAGGGCGGGGGAAGTTTGGCCCTCGCCGGGCACCGTCGCGCAAGCCTGGGTGCGCATGCGCCGGCTGCGCCGGCGCCCTCCTACCGCGCCCTGCCTCCGCTCGCGGCCTGGCCTCCCCCAAACCGTCGCCGCGGCCTGACACTCACCTTGACCGGCCCCGCTGGCGCCCTGCCTGCCTCGCCACCCCCATCTGGACTGCTCCCGATGATCTCGGCCGAGGCTCTTTGGCAGGGAGGGGACGCGGCGATTGGCCAGTCCCTGCCTCAGCCCCGCCCCTCGTCTCAGCCGCTTTTGTGACTTCCGCGGCAGCCTCCACGAGCGGTTGGGGAGGCCGCGGCCCCCGTTGCTAAGGGGCGGAGCCCGGCGTCGCCCACCGGGGCATCCGCATTGGATGGCGCAGCTGCCCATTTGGAGAGAAGGCCACCAATCGTGCCACCACTTACCAGAGGCCGGGGGGGCAGAGAGAGGGGTGATTAGCCAATGAAATCGTTCGGGCTGAACAAAACGAGACGTTGATTGGTGGACCAGAAGAGGAGGCGCTGCTTTGCCAGGGCGGATAAAGCAGTTTCCCTCCCTCGGCTGGTGGGATGGAACTACATATCCCACCGTCCTTGGCGCCGGTTGGCGGAGGCTATTCCTCACGCCTGAAGGATCCCCTCCCCGCAAATTAATTACCATTTCGAAATGGCGGGAAGATGTTTGCAGCCGGGGTGGTGTGGAGGATGAGGGTGGCTCGTTCTTTAATTTCGGAACGTTTCTTCACCAGGCCGGGCAGCCTGCTCGGCGCTTGTGGCGTCTTGGCCCGGTTCTCTTCTGCGTGTGCGGGCGGTCCTCGACTTATGGCCACAATTTATTCAGAATTATTCTTCTCGGCCGATAAAACAGGAGCCAGGCCCATGAAACTCCAGTTTATAAGAACCTCTGGGGAAGAAAGAAGAAACGGTTAAGGGAAAAAAATGAAAATGCCAGACCGGGCCCCAAGAAGAAAGAATATTTCTGCGTTTAAGTGCTGATTCTGAGGGGAAGAATATTCTAGCTAGCACATTAATGTCTAATAGGGGTCCGCTCTGGACTTACGACCACAACTGAGCCCAAATTTTCTGTTGCTAAGCGAGATGGTTGTTAAGTCAGTTTTTCCCCATTTTACACCCTTTCTACGGTTCTTAAGTGAATCACTGCAGCTGTTGAGCTAGTAACGCGGTTGTGAAGTCAATCCGGCTTCCCCCGTTTACTTGGCTTGTCAGAAGGTCGCAAAAGGGGATTGTGTGACCCTGCAACTGTCATAAATACAAGTCAAGTTGCCAAGTGTCTGAATTTTTGATCAGGTGACCGGGGGGATAATGGAACGGTCGTAAAGTGTGAAAAAATGGTCCCAAGTCACTTTTATCAGTGCCGTTGTACCTTTCAACGGTCACTAAATGAATTGTATAGGTCTTAGGGGGTCATTTGGTCACGTGACTGACCGGGTGCGCCAGGTGAGGGTCACCTGGTGGTGAGATCCTGCCTGGAGGCCATGCGAGCTGGCTGCTGGTCAACGCCGTCATTGGTTGGTTGCTCGATTGATCTGACTTCTTATAGACTCGTAGGCTGGTTGCAGATCGATGTGTTTCTTGATTGTTCCGTCGTTCATTGAATATCGTCTTTCGACAAATTTGCATGTGTGGTGTTTAGTAACAGGACCAACGATTTTTGTTCTGTCTCAGTCGAACTGATGTTGTTCGGTGTCGATGTGAGTCGAGATCAGGGATTTGTGGTCACTGGTCAGTCTTTGTGGCTTCTTGGGCTCGGTTGTCCTGTTTGTCTGACGTAGAATGGGTTGCAGTTGTTGCATTTGATCTTGCAGATTATGTTGTTGTTCTCTCGTTTCTGTACTTTGTCTTTGGTTTTGGACAGCTCTCATCAGTGTTGATGTTGGTTTGTGGGTCGCCATTATTCCCAGAGGTTATAGAATTCGGGCCACCATTTCTGACACTCCTTTGACATATGACAAGGTTTGTTTCCATGCTGTGACTGATTGTGTGGTGCGACGGGGTCTGGCCGACGTATGTTGGAGTATGAAGCTTTTTGAGTAGCTTTTACGAAGAAAGACATCAAAAAGGTGCTTTTCTTCTGCTTTTCTTAGTGATGTACTGCTACATAATTACATTTTCGCTGTTATAGGTCACTTTTTGCCCTAAATCCGTGTTTCTCAAGCTTGACAAATTCAAGATGTATGGGTTTCAACTCCAAGAATTCCCCATCTAGCAAAGCTGGCTGGGAGTTGAAGTCCACATATCTTCAAGTTGCTAAAGTTAAAAAACATTGCCCTAAACAATAAGGTGCTTTAATCAAGATTTTTAGAACAAGCTGAATAGCCTGGTTGACACAACACTGTATCACAGCTTACAGTTTATGCATGCCTGGATTGACAAAAAACACATTTAAGCTCATGCTAATTAAACCACATGATCGTTCAGACTGTATCAGTAGACTTACTGTCACAAATCAGTAGACTTATTGCCTTGCCAATCATTACTCTTATAGGCCCTGGATCTCTGGTGGGTACCAGTTACGAGATGCCAGCCTGATTAGTTTCTGATATATGATGGGAAATAAAAGACACCACTAGATGGAGGCCTCCACCAGTTTTTTCCTTGGCAGAAAATAATTGCCTCCTTTAAAGCAGCCGATATTTGCCTAAAATAGGCTCAGTTTGATAAAGGCATGAATTTGGCGTATCCCTTTGGATCGCATTCCATTATCAAACCGATTCAAAGAACCCAGTTTGGTTTGATTTGGAAGGATAATCCTTCCAAATACAGGTGCTCCTTGATTACAAACGTTTATTTAGTGATAGTTCAAAGTTACATGGCACTGAAAAATGTGAGTTATGACTGTTTTTCACACTTATGACTGTTGCAGCATCCCCATGGTCACATAATCAAAATGTGGATGCTTAGCAATTGATTCATGTTTATGACGGTTGCAACTGATTCATGTTTATGAGGGGGTCATGTGATCCCCTTTTGCGATCATCTGACAAGCAAAGTCAAGGGGGAAGCCAGATCCACTTAACAGTGTTACTAATTTAACAACTGCAGTGCTTCACTTAATAGCTGTGGCAAGAAAGCTCATAAAATGCGGCAAAACTCACCTAACGACTATCACACTTAGCAATATAAATTTCGGACATCTGTCATAAATACATGCTTGGTTGCCAAGTGCCCAAATTTGGATCCTAAAATAACGTCGGGATGCTGCAACATGCAAAAACCATTCGTAAATCACTTTTTTTCAGTGTCATAACTTTCAGCGGTTGCTAAGCAAACGATTGTAAGTCAAGGGCTAACAGGACCTTTAAAAAAAACACAGAGCAAGCAGAGAAGACGTGCATTCTTCCATTCCTTTGTTTCTTCTTGTGCATGCAAAACTCTCGTAAAAAAATCCCACTGTCTCACTCCTCACGCTAGCACGGTTTGTGTTGTGTGGTTTATTCCCCCAGTCAACGAGAGAGAACTAAACAAGAGAATGATCCCCAACATCCTCTGAACGGACATGTCCCCCAAGCCAAGAGCTAGGAACAGCTTTATGGCACCAACAGACATTCTTGAGGGTACACAAGAACAAAATTGAATTCAAAGATGGAGGAAGGAGACCATTGAGCAAGGAATAACATTAAAGGAGGATCTGACTGAAGGATCTGAATTCTCATAATACCTGGAGGACCCTGAATAGGCTGAGGGTTGGAGTGCCTAAATGTAAAACCAACATGCTGAAGTGGAAGTTCTTAATGGATAACAACATGCTGTGTGAATGTGGAGATACTCAGAGCCCAGCCCATCTGCTGGTATGTCGGCTACTATGAGAAACATGTACCGATAATGACTTATTTTTGGCCAATGACAAAGCCAAGAATGTGGCTTCTTTCTGGCAGTTTAAAGTTTGATCTAGACATGGAAGAAGGAGAAGGAGAGGAGGAAGAAGAAGAAGAGAAGGAGAAGAAAAGAAGAAGAAAACTAGCTGTGAATGTGCATCACCCAATGAACTTTTTCCAAACCACACTGTCTTATAGGCAAAATACGTTATCCTCAAACCCAGTGAACCGCTACCTTACGGCTTATAATAACTGAGATATATGACTCCAGGCGCCGGTCCTGTTTGTAGGTTACCAGCATATGTAGATGTCGGGCAATGAATTAATCTATTAAACTCCTCTGCTTAATTAACAAAGATGCCTCCAAATCAGTTGACAAACCCTATAAAGTATGAGAAGTTTTGCAAAAAAAAAAAAAAAGCATCAGCTGCTTCTTTGTAAAAAAAAATCAAGGTTCTGGATGGAACTTTTCAGAGAAGGTTTAATATTCATTTTGCTCTCGGCAGACATCCTCTTGCTAATCTGAATGGGCAAAAAAAATAATAAAGGTTACACTGCCTGAGGCAGTCAGTGTGATGCAGAAATGCTGCATGAAGATTTGATGAACAAGCAAGAGTTTCCTTCAAGGAAACAAAATGGTTAGAACAGAACCCCTGTAAAAAACGACTCACATAGAGTTTGTTTCAGCAGCTCTCACACAGATGGGGGGGAACCAACTCTGGAAAAAGATTGTGTTTGAAGCAGCCACAAGGGGCTTCAACCCAATTAAAGAAATATGAATCACTTAATCATTTGAGTTTCAGTCTATCAGGTCAATTTGCATACATTTGTTATGGACAAAAATAATATTCATCTCATGATAAAGAAGCATCTCTCTCTCCCTCCCTCCCTCCTCTTTCTCTCTTTTCAAAATGGTTGTGCTCTAATATTACGACCCTTCAAATGCAGCATTCCCCTTTGCAAGCTAAAGTTAAAAGCAAGAATAAAATGCTCTCCAGTATGTCATTGCTTGGATTACTTTGCTGATGAAATTTAGATCAAATTAGAGTTGTTTTTTTACTCAGTATTCTTTTGGGGAAGAAGGTCAGAGGGCAAGGTATCCAAAAGTCACATTTAAAAGTATGAGGGTCCTTCTGTCATTCGGATTTCAGTGGAAATTGTTTGCAAAGAATTAATTGCAAGGTATCTTAAAGTAGAAGGCATCTAGTTCATGCTCTTTGTTCAGTGCAAGACTCAATGTGGCATGTGGGGTCCCTGGAGCGCTCTGAGCTTGGTTGTTTCTTGCAGAAATTTCATTACCAAACTAGGTAACATCATCAGATGTTACCTACCTCTGGTAATTGTTGTGTAGTTTGGTAATGAAATATCTGAAGAAAACAACGAAACTTACAGAGCACCAAGGACCTCACAGTTCAACCCCAAGCTACAAATATTCTCTTTTATCAATATGAGTTTCTGACATGACCATCCAACCTCTGGTTGAAGATTCTCCAACAAAGGAGAATGGACTGCTTCATATGTCAACTTGATCTAGCTGTTCTCCTTACGGTTGGCCCAGTTTCTTACTTGCAAGTGTTAATGTATTGGATCCGGTCTTGCCTTTTGATGGGGTAATCCTTTAGCTATTTGAAAATTGTTATAATTGGTCATTTTTGGGTTGACGAGATAGGCCAAATCTTTTGTTGTTCCTCATTGGGCTTGTTCTCCAGATGTTTCACCATCATAGTAGCCCTACTCAGAAACTTTCTCCAATTTCCACCTGTCCTTTTTAAACTGGGACATCCATAACTCAACACTAAAAATGTTGCTATGTTGAATATTAGCTTCTGTTAGTATGCTAGGCTTGTTTCCATGAACCAAGGTTTAATTTGAGAATTCCTTGGTGCTCTCCTTAGCAAGGCAAGGCAAGATCTCCCAACAAAATCTCCGCCACAAAACTAATGTCTGTGTAAATCGAACTTTGTCAGCTCTTGAAAAATGCAAGTTTATTGCCACACATCAGAAACCACTACTAGGTGCAGATGGTGCAAATCTGACCTAAACCATGTTTTGTAGACCAGTGAATTAATTTCCCTACTCAACCATCTCGGACACCTGTTCTTTTCAACATTGCATCTTTAAGTTCCCTTCTCAAGCAAAGGAATTATCTTGGTTTGTTTCCTTTTACAAACCCCAGTGACCACTCAGCCTAAGATGGTGTCCATAGAAGCACAATAACACAGGCCCGATGCTTTGATTTTCTCTGGCTTAGGTACCGCGTGGCAGGTTAACCTCTGAACGGAATTCTTTCCCTAATTCTGGATTCTCGCTTTCCAACGGCCATTAAAAATGGCACCGAGCCCTCCTGAATGCAATTGAGCTTGGCAGACTTGCCAAGGCAATTCAAAATAAATGACTTCACGTCCAAATAATAAGTAATAACAATGTTAGCCTGCATCAGCACTGGTGTCTGTGTCTGGGTGGGTGGGTGGGTGGGGAGCAGATTCAAATACAATATTAATTTTAGGGATATGAGTGACTAGGGAGGGATACAGCAGGAGCAAACGCCTTCATATCGCAGATTCCCCCCCCCCTCCCATCCTCATATCCCCAGGCAACTGGCTGCTGTTCACCTCGGCGGTGCGGCAATTATGTGGCATAATGACTCCACTGCAAATAAGCAGGGAGATTTTATTAAACCAAATGAGCAACTCATCTGCGTCTTATTGCGGTTTGATTGACAGTGACGAGTGTCGAGCCGACACGGGTGTGGAAATGACAAAGAAGCGCGCCTTGCAAAGCTCTTGATAATGTTACTCTTGATCAAGTTGCCTGGGCAAACCTCGCCGAGTCAATAAAAGAGAAAGGAGAGAGAGAGAGAGAGAAAGAGAGAGAGACAGAAAGGATGCATATTAATTCGCCAGGTTTGCCACCACTGGATGCCCGAGCTGGGAGGCGGGGAGGGTCGATGGGTGGGTGGGAGAAGGGTCTGGGACGAAAGACGCCGCGGCGTGTTGGCATTTCATCTGAATTTCCAAACTGCCTTCGCGAGTCGTACGGATCTGGCAATAATATATTAATATGAAAAGTAAAGGTCATTGCACATAACGGTTAAGCTCCCTGAGCTCCGCATTTCCATCAGCAACATCTTTTATGAAGAAGAGGAGAAGAAAACAAAAGAGACGCTGCAGACTGAAGGAATCGGGGGTGAGGCAGCTTTTTTTTGAGGGGGAAGGGACCCATTTCAAGCCTTTTATTGCAAAGCAGCACCCGATTTATGTCCTGGTCCTAAACTGAATGTCTAAAAAGCAGCTCCTCACACAGGAACACCAACTTCCAACTGGCGGTTTAGTTGTGCCTGTCCTCACCATGATGGTACACGTCACCCTTACGACTTACATCGTCTTTACGACTTACAACAGTTCATTTAATGACCGAAGTTACCAGGGCACTGAAAAAAAGTGACTTATGACCATTTTTTGCACTTATTTTCAACCCTTGCAGCATCCCCACAGTCACATGAATTACATTTGGATGCTGGACAACTGCCTTACATTTACAACGGTTGCAGCATCCCAGGGTCACGTGATCCCCTTTTGCAACCTTCTGACAAGCAAAGTCAATGGGGGAGCCAGATTCACTTAACAACCATGTTCCTAATTTAACAACTTCACTTAACAAACGTGGCAGGAAAAGCCATAAAATGGGACAAAATTCACTTAACAAATGTCTCAATTAACAACATAAATTTTGGGCTCAATTAGGGTTGCGTTGAGGACTACCTGTATGGCCTTGGGAGACCACACACACAGAGACACATACACACACACACACTGGATCCCCATAGGAAGTGTCTCAGCCCACCGAAGGAGAGAAGAAGGGACCCTCCCTCGTTTTCCTGAGAGTAAAAGGAGAGAAAGAAAGGAAAGAAACATTTTTGAGGTCTATGTTTTTAAAGTTTTAATTGTTTCACATTGCCTTTTTTTTTTAATGACGCCAACTCACTCAACTGTGAGATGGGTGGCATGTAAATTGAATAATTAAATAAAGTAAAATAAAAGGAGAGGGGAAAAAGTCTCACGAGACGTTATTTGCAGTCTCCGAGGACCTGGGCATGAGGTGGAGGTAGACTTCTCCTCCAGTCTTGGTTTGCGTTGATGTTCACAAAGGCTAAGAACCCAACAGGTGTTTCTCAACCTTGGAACTTTAAGATACGTAGACTTTAACAGATTGCCCAGCCAGCCGTGCCCACATCTCTTTGCCAAGGTGACTAAGGATGCCGGGGCCGGTGTTGAGAAACACTGAACTCAGCGGTTCAGCTCTTTAAGATTGCAAGCTGCCAAGAGTTGCCCTTTACTAAGATGGGTGGCCAATGGATTTTACAAATAAATATTTTTTTAAAAAAAACTGAGCTGCATAGACTCCCTCTCTACAACTGGATACAATTCCTAGTATTTAAATCCCATAGAAATCAGCTGGATAAATTTGTCTCAATATACCTCAAACCTTATGCAAAGAAGGGAGATGCTCATCTCCTCATCCTCATCCTGTCTCAGATGAAGCTACATGTTGCACAATCAGGTTTTTAAATATGATTTATGGAATAAGCCATATTTGGCTGAGGTTCACACAACACTTGAACCCTATGACGCTTTTCACCCGTTGTCCAAACCCGACTTCATGTCTATTTTGTTGTTCCTTTTTTCCCTTCAATCTGAAGTTAGAATCTACTGTAGTTGTAGTTGTTCCCTCCTGTTCTAACATTGAAATTATTTTCCTGTTCTTAAATCACAGTAAGCTAAATTGTTGTTCAGAGATAAAAACAAAAATGAGAGGAGAAAGAGAAGGAGAAGGAAGAAGAGGGAGGAAAGAAAGAAAGAAAGAAAGAAAGAAAGAAAGAAAGAAAGAGGAAAGGAAAGGAAAGGAAAGGAAAGGAAAGGAAAAAAAGAAAGAGGAAAAAGAAAGAAAAAAGAAAAAGAAAAGAAAGGAGAAAGAAAGAAAGAAAGAAAGAAAGAAAGAAAGAAAGAAAGAAAGAAAGAAAGAAAGAAAGAAAGAAAGACTTTGTTTTAGGCCTTGTAGTCCAGAAATCCGCCATGTCTCCAGCCTCTCCCGCAGTGGCTGATTCCAGTCCTTTAGAAAAATCAGCTTACTTATGAGATATTAGAAGCTTTATTGCCTCCTTTAATATTCGTGACCATCACCAAGAAATGTATCACAACTTGGCATTTATGAGTGCTAGGCACAAGTAAGGGGCATGTTATTTGATTTGAATAACAGCTGGGAGCTACCGTTTGAGTCGAGAAATATATTAGTCAGAAACAATCTCATTTAATAACACCGAAACTAATAAAAGGGGGAGAAAAAGTATCCAACTTCTTCAAAATTGAATTTATGAATATTGCTTAGCACGATTAATGATAAAAAAAACTCAGACCTGTTTGTCACGTTATTACTACATTTTTCCACCTATTTAAATGCAAAACTGGAGACTTAGATTTCCTGTTGCTTTTCCTACTGGGCTGAAATAAGCTATTACATATAGAGAGGCTCGGGACACCCCGATAAACTTTAATTACAAGGTCAGGTAATCAAATTATAATCAAATCGCCTCGCATAAAATGTCCATTTGATATTAATCAGAGGTAATTTTACAACTCTTGTGTTATTGTACTTCAAAAATGTACAGGGAGATATTTCATTTTCATTTTTAAAGTCACCGTAGGACTTTAGCCCTCTTGTCTACTCTGTGGCTTAATTTGATTTTAAAAGTACTCCGCCTGTAATAAGCCCTACCTATTTTTTTAAAAAAAATGATGGGAGTTTGAAAATCTGTAACACTGCAGATGAGAAAGATGAGATAGGCAGGAGATGAATGTACACATACAGTAGGTGGCCCACAGATAGAGAATCCCTTTAGTTCTAGACAGAGATGTGTGTGGGTATGTTAAAAAACAAACAAACAAACTACCAATTCGGACAAACAGCATAATCAAGAAACCTTGATTCCCACCAACACTGACAGGGCAAGCCACATGCGTGTAAAAAGAGACCAAATCCCACTCCCTTCTGGCACTGAACGGTCCTGAAATATTTGCAAGAAAAACACAAAGCTCAGTCAGCACCAAGGACCCCTCATTTCAACCCCGAGCTACAAATATTCTCTTCTATTGAATCAATTTTGTAAGGTCAGGAAGATAATAATTTTCAGAAAGTTATTCACCCTCTGGAGAGTCTGCAGAATCAACTTCATTTGAAGTCAGTGTTAGCTGTGGGCAACCTGAGGCTTCTCCCTCCTTTCTTTCCAAACTAATCCTCCAGAGAGAAGTTTGCTCAGCCCTCTGGATGGGAAAAAAAAACTGGGTAAGAGAAAGGTACTTTGTTGGGCAATAAATAGAAGTGTTCACCTTGAGTTCAATGGACTTCCTGGAAAACGAGGGATAAGACTTATTTCTAGATAGATGATAGATAGATAGATAGATAGATAGATAGATAGATAGATAGATAGATAGATAGATAGATAGATAGATAGATAGACGGACGGACGGACGGACGGACGGACGGAGATGGAGATGGACAGACAGATAGATGATAGATAGATAGATAGATATGGATCTATGGATGGATAGATAGGTAGATAGTAGATAGATAGACAGACAGACAGATATGGATAGATAGATATGGATGGATAGGTAGGTAGATATGGATCTATGGATGGATAGGTAGATAACTAGTAGACAGACAGACAGACAGACAGACAGACAGACAGACAGACAGACAGACAGACAGACAGACAGATAGATAGATAGATAGATAGATAGATAGATATGGCTAGATAGATATGGGTGGGTAGGTAGGTAGGTAGATAGATAGATGATAGATAGATAGATAGATAGATAGATAGATAGATAGATAGATAGATAGATAGATAGATAGATAGATATGGGTGGGTAGGTAGGTAGGTAGGTAGGTAGGTAGATAGATAGATAGATAGATAGATAGATAGATAGATAGATAGATAGATAGATAGATAGATAGATAGATAGATAGATAGAGATGGATGGATGGATAGAAAGACAGACAGATACATGATAGATGAGAGACAGACAGACAGACAAGATATTGATTTGGGAATTACAAGCAGACTAGAAGGGATCCTTACATGCATTTGATTCCAGACTGTAGATGGAGCCATGTGCTAATTCTTTAGAGCAGTTCATTACATATTTCATGTGCAAAACAAAAACAAAAACTTGCCAGGATCTACATTTGTAGATGACCTCTCTCTTTCTTTCTATCTTTCTGTCTTTATTGTCACCACCGGCACCGTACTCCATTTCTTATTTACACGAGCAATTTTTATTACATGTCCACTCAGAAATAAGTCATGCCGCTACAAGGCTTATTCTCAGCGACCTGAGTATAACATTTCAGCTTTTGCTAGTTTTAAAAAATGAAGAGGTAAAACCACCGCCCTGAGTTTCATTAAATAGGAGAGTAAAGATTGTAGGGTGGCATTCAAATAAAGATCATTCTCTTTGCCCTTCCTCTCATCTGCATCCTTCTCCATCGGAATATTTAGATATTGACGTGAAGCTAAAACTAGAGAGGCTTCAGTTAAAAAACATTCTCAGCCATGAAATCATGCTTTTCATCATAAATCTGAGTTAACAAAACTCCATTGCACAATGTTCATCTATCAGGCCTTACCTAAACAAATAAAACATGGTTTAAATGGCTGCTTCATCCAACATGTTAAGTCAGTGGCTGTATTCTCACAACATATTGAATCTTTAACTGTCTAGACCTGTGGTGGCGAACCTATGTGGGTTCTCTGTGGGCACGCACGCCGTCGCCCCAGTCCTAAGCCTTCAGCTGGGTTTTATAAAACCTTTTCGCTTCAGGCCTCTGCCACCGTGTGCAACAACAACAACAAAAAAGGTTCAATCAATTCCAACTTCTTGCGGGGGAAAAAAAAGTTCTCTCAAAGTTGGAAATGATTGATTGAACTTTTTAGTCCCACACCGTCTGCCATTACCACTGCAGCCACGCCCACCCAATGGGCCACGCCCACCCAGCACCCAATAATACATAAGTGGGTTTTGGGTTGCAGTTTGGGCACTCGGTCTCTAAAAGGTTCGCCATCACCAGTGGTGTAGCGTGGGTTGTCAGCACCCGGGGCAAGGCACACACCCCCCTCTACAGTGGGCGGCGTCGGCGACCCGGCGGCTTGGATCAGATTCGCACAGCCAGCACTGCAGAGAGAGTGAGTGAGCCAGGCAGGGGCAGAGAGCTGCAAGTGCGAGCGCGCTCCCCCAGATGTTGCGCCCGGTGCGGCCGGGCCCCCCTGCACCCCCCACGCTACGCCTCTGGCCATCACTGGTCTAGGCTGTTGTGTGAACTCAGCCACTTGCTCTCAGCCCAGCATACTTCCCAGGTATGTTGCTGAAGGGATAAATTGGAGGCAGACGTGACATGTGCGTTGCCTTGCCCTGCGGTAGAAAGCGCTGGGAAAGCGTTATCCAAGAGTAGGTCCAGTGATGCAACTGACTTCTGTGGGCATAAGAGCAGCAAAGTTGATTATGAACTGGAGGCTAAAATATAGGAAGAACGGTTGCAGGAACTGGGTATATCTAGTTTAATGAAGAGAAGGATGAGGGGTGACATGATAGCAGTCTTCCAATATCTCAGGGGTTGCCACAAAGAAGAGGGAGTCAAGCTATTCTCCAAAGCACCAGAAGGCAGGACAAGAAGCAACGGATGGAAACTAATCAAGGAGAAAAGCAACCTAGAACTAAGGAGGAATTTCCTGACAGTGAGAACAAATAATCGATGGGTTGCCTCCAAAAGTTGTGGGTGCTCCATCACTGGGAGTTTTCAAGAAGAGATTGGACAACCATGTATCCAGGATGATATGGGGTTTCCTGCTTGAGCAGGGAATTGGACTAGGAGATCTTCAAAGTCCCTTCCAACTCTTCTGTTATTCTCTTACATTGTCCTTTCAGAGTTACTAAGACATCTTGTAGCAAGATGTTCTTGTTTTCAGAGACTGTTTGTCAAATAATCCATCCGCTGCATCTGGTTTGGGAGGAATGTGAAGACTTGTAGAAAACAGGGACTGGTGCCAGTCCTACTTAGCATGGGACTCCAGAGCATAATCTCACAACGTTTCCCATAATGTTGACCAGGGCTTGGCAAGCAATTGTGTGTTCTTGGCTGTGCATCCTGATGGAAATCTTGATGCTGAATTGAATAGCGTGACGCATGCCTCAGCAATGCAGAAGAAGCCTTGATGTAGTTCACTCTTCGTTGACTCCTTGGGTCCATCTGGGCTACCAAAGGGAGCTGAAGTCTCTTTTGGGGCCTTCTTGGTTTCTCTGGGTTTCCCACTTCACAACCAGACAACTGGGTCAAGGTGGTCATTAAGCGCTTCTATAAAACCAGGCAACACGTTTCTCTTCATGGATTCAAAGAAAACTGTTCTATGCTTGAGGAACAATTTCAGAAGCTTCAGGATTCAACCTGGTTTAACAAAAGCACCGGTTGTGCTGATCGGGATTATGATGATCAAGATTCTAATATTGAAATGGCTGAAATAATGTGAATCCATAAAAGGAAATAAAGAAACCTTTGTCCCTAGTATTCGGAAGGATGATAAGAGAAATCACAACTACAAAAATTCTTTAAAAAAAGCTTGCTCGAAACGTTTAGTTGGGTTATTTTTTCCAAGTAGAGGAACATATTTGACCATCGGTGGCTGATGGGGGCTGTGTTCCGAAAGGTAATAGTTGGAGCCAAGAAAAAGAAAAACTCATTTCATCTGCATGTAATTACAATTAAATATAGTGAATAGGCTTATTCTCCAATCATTTATTATTAAATATCCCTCATTAAAAATGCCAATTTAGCAACAATGGGTGGTCTTGAGGTTGTGGGTCCAAATAAAGATTTGGTGCCCGGGATTGTCTTATACTTAGAATGCTATTTAGAAAAGATATTTGCTTCATTAGTGTTTTTTTCCTTCTCCCTCCTTTGGGGAGTTTTCCAACTTGCATATTATTAACAAGTCACAAAGAAGCGAGAGAAACTTTGGACTGAAAACTCTTTGCATTTGCATACATAGATCTCAGGCTATTGTCATCCAGAAGTTCATTACATTCTTCTTTGCAAAGGACCTGCTGATTAATTATGAAAATGCTTATTAGTCCCTCTTTTCCTTCCTTTTCAAAAAAAGATCCAATTTTCTTAATACCTGAATTTTCAAATTAGAGATTGTGACAAGTCCAAAGCCATAAGTGGATTGTCGAGGGCTTCCAGTGTTCGTTTTTATTCGACATTACAGGCGTTTGAGCCAGAAATAACATTGATCTCATAAATTGGCACCTAAGAAAGGAAAAAAATAGTTAAGGAAAAGATTGGAGGCTGGGAGGAAGTCTTGGAAAGGAATTTAAAACTCTCCTATCTGGTGGATCTTGCTCAGGCTTAAAGATAAGCAGAATGAGCCTAGTCTGTATAGGAAAGGAGACCAAGAGGAAATCTGAGAACTGGAAAGCTGGACTGGAAAGTGAAACCCCGCCCACTTCCATTTTGTTGCCACGAAAAAGGCATAGATGTAGCTATATGCTGGTCTATCGCCTAGTTAGTAAAGATTTGGCTTGATTTAGCCAGGTTATTGTGATTATAATCAATTTTATTGTATTATTATATGATAATCAATGGCTACTTGGGGAATTCTGGGAGTTGAGTTCTTAACCTCTTAAAATTGTTAAGGTTAAGAAACACTAGTGATTCAAACTCCTTTTTTCCTTTATTTAGCTCAATTTAGACGTTGTCTACAGTTAATTTTACCATTGATTTAGAGATGATAAACCGTTGGAGGGAAGAAGTAAAAGAGAAACACGCATATATATTAAATAATTTTTTTTTTAAAATCCCCTTCATTTGGGTTTTTGGGGCCTTCTGAAAAGCTAAGGCTACATATCAGAATCCAATCCAAAAAGTGTTTTCTACAAAATTAAGAATATGTAAACAGAGCTCCCTATCCTTCATTCTCCTGTCAAGGACGAAAGACCCCTGGATTAAAGTCACCCCAAATCAAAACCTTCTATTGGAATCCAGCTTTAATTTATATCTAT
>NW_015387051.1:140669-151859 GCF_001527695.2 Protobothrops mucrosquamatus | reverse complement strand
TGTAAGCTAATAAATCCGTATGATAATGCTTCTGTTTAATTAGGCAAACATTTGTGGGTATTTTCAAAGAACAAATACGATCTAATTTAGGGCTTATCCAGTGCCAAACCCCATCGAAGAGAGCTTCCAAGTGCTTCGCGTGTGTTCACGCAAAATATGGATCTCTACTGGGGAACATTTCTGAAATGCAGAAGGTTTAAAGGTCTGCGAGCAGCTTGGGGGTCCTTACTTCCCCCGTTGATCGTTTTAAAGGGCAGAAAGTCATTGGCTGCGGATTCAGCAGGATTGACTTCTGCCCAGATTTTTTAAAACTTATCTTGCATGCTGCCCTTTTGTGCGGCTTTGTAATAAATCGGAGTAGATTGTGGTTTATTTTCAAGTACGTACACATAAGGGCAGGCGGTTAATAACAGCACACTGTGGCTGGACTCCTGGATTGCCAGCCCATCACCCAAACCTATGCTCAATTCATGCCACAGAAGAATTCTTATCTTCTCCCTTGCCTCTTATCTTCTCATTCTTAAATCACAATGGCCAACAGTTTGCCGGAAGGGACAATATTTGTACAGAAAATTGGAGCACATAACACCAGACAGTTCACCGGAAGGCAAAATCAAGAAACTACGTCTTGCTTACTTTGGCCATGTCATGTGCAGGAACTCACTGGAGAAAGCGGTTATATTTGGAAGAGTTAGCAGGCCAAAGGACACCAGGCTGCCAAAGAAAATGGGTTTTGCACGCTTTCAAAGCTGACACCAACCAGAGCATAGAACAACTCAAAGAAGTAGTGCAAGATCGGAAGATGTGGAGGAACCTGGCAGAGTTGGACACAACCAAATAGCTTCCTCTTCCTCCTCCTCCTCCTCCTCCTCCTCCTCCTCCTCCTCCTCTTCTTCTTCTTCTTCTTCTTCTTCTTCTTCTTCTTCTTCTTCTTCTTCTTCTTCTTCTTCTTCTTCTTCTTCTTCTTCTTCTTCTTCTTCTTCTCCTCCTCCTCCTCCTCCTCCTCGTCCTCCTCCTCGTCCTCCTCCTCCTTCTCCTCCAAAACCTAAGCAATCCTGTGAAGATGGTTGCTCAAATATACGATGTTTTATATTTGAAAGTGCTGAGGTTGAACTGCTCACAATAGTGACATTTTTTCCCAATATGAAAATGTGCGGCTGTAGAAATCCTGGTTCACACAGGATGAAATTTAACCATTTTCCCAGCCCGGTGGACTTTGGATGAGTTAGAAAGTCAATTCTTTCTGTGCATGTGACAAAATATTTGTAAGTTTTGTGTTTTAAGTCCCCCCTTTTTTCCTCCGGGGTGTTTCACCAAGTTAGACACGCCTAACTTGAAAGCAATGTCATAAACGTCATTCCCTTGCACCAATTTCCAAAGGCGCCCTTAAGAAGTAAAAGCAAAACAGCAGCAAACTAATATAAATTAGAAGATGCTGCAGAAAGCTCTGAACAAAAAACAAAACACATTTGGTAATGAGAAAAATTGTGGGTCCTCATCTCACTCTCATTTGACATGACGCAGCTGGGAACTATTAATTACCGCAACGAAAATTAACACTAGAATATTTGCCGTACCCATCCATCCTGCAGGCTGTGGTCCAGCACTTTCATTGGTTATCAAGAAATCTTATCAACTTGAAAAAGTCGGACTGTTGCGGCAGCAGAAGGCCCCAGAAGAGTTTCTCAACCTCAACAACTTGACAACCTCCAACAAAACGTGTGGAGCAAGGATGCTGGGGATTTCTGGGAGTTGAAGGCCACAAGTCTTCACGTTGCAAAGTTGGGCACCTCTGCCTTGAACCTTCAACTGCACAGCCGCACCAGAGTCTGATCCACAGTTGGGAATAGGTCTTAAATCTCCTGATTAATTTCTTTTTCATGGAAAGTATTTTCTTTGGAGGTTGCAAAATATTAGGCAAATAATCAAAACCTCCTGCCGAAATACCACAACCGCCTTTCTGAAAAGCTCGGGGTTAATCTTGGTGTCAAATCGAACTGTTTTTAATTATCGTAATGTATAAGAAGGAGCCTTAATGACAATAGTGTGGTGGGAAGCCAAAGAATACGAGGAAATGTGGGCCAACGACAATGAGCTGAATCCAGAGCAAGCGAGAACACCAATGTCTGCCTGTTTGAGAAGAATGGAAGAGACCTTGGAAATTCGGCATCTGCGGTTCCTAGAACGTCTCTTGACAGTGCAAATATTGGTGGGAACTTGCAGAGTTTAATCCTCCGAGATAGTCAACAATCCCTTATGAGTGAGAAAGAGGGAGTAAAAATTCCAAAGGCAGAATTCTGCGGGTTTTGTGGCCAAGATATTCAAGTCATCTTTGGTGAGATGGGTAGCAGACAAGCCTGATAAACAAATCAAAATAACAGGGCTGGAAGGGACCTTGGAGGTCTTCTAGTCCAACCCCTGCTGAAACAGGAAACCCTATACCATTTCAGACAAATGGCTGTCCAGTCTCTTCTTAAAAACCTCCAGTGATGGAGCATCCACAACTTCTGGAGGCAAGTTGTTCCACTGCTTAATTGTTCTAACTTAATCAACAAGATATTGGCCTCCTGATATACATCCACAAATTAATCCTGCAAGGTTGCTACTCTAGGAAGACACATAACTGAAACCATTATTACAGGTGGTCCTTGACTTACTAACACAACTGAGCCCAGATTTTCCATTTTTAAGCAAGACGGTGGTGGAATGAGGTGCCCATTTTACAACCCTTTTGGCCACTGTTGTTAAGTGAATCATGCAGTTGTTAAGTGAAACTGGCTTCCCCCGTTGACTTTGCTTGTCGGAAGCCAGCTGGCAAGGTTACAAAATGGTGATCACATGACCCCGGGACAGGGCAACTGTCACAAGTACAGGCCAGTTTCCAAGTGCCCAAATTCTGATCACGTGACCACAGGGAGCCTGCAACGGTCGCGTGAAAACCAGCCATAGGTCACTTTTTTCAGTGCCGTTGTAACTTCGAACGGCCACTAAACGAATAGCTGGGAGTCGAGGACTAACTCTGGGCCCGGATGGTTCCAACTATATGCAGATCTTCCCCCTTGTGCTTCTCTTTTTTTTTAAAAAAAGAACATATTTTGTCTGCCTGCCCTCCCCTCCTCTGCTCTTTCTGCTGAACGTAATGAATTGTCTCATAATCTATTCCATCTCCTCGCCATTAGCAGGCTCGGAGTGTTCACAAATAGCAGCAAAGAACTCATTTTCCAGACCTTTAATCACACAAAGAGGGAATGCCTAATTCTCTAAATGAAATGGTCTGTGATCACTGAAGCAGAGATTTAATATATCATGGCAAATTAGGTGGATTTTAATAAATTACTTATCTTCCCGAATACTTTACATATGCTCACAAAAAAAAGAAAGATCGCCTGCTTTTGCAAACGGTGGGGGGCGCTCTTCCCGGACAAAATCCCCAGTTAAAGAATTGAAAATAATACACACACACACACATGCACAAACACACACAAACAAACAAACAAATTGCTCCTGGAAATAATACACTTCTCTTTCACAGAAGTGAGCAGAGGGCTTTGGGCCCAGTGTTATTAGTAGCTCCTTCCGACTCTTATTTTTCTGTGTGGGTTTTTTTTTTGTGTGTGTGTGTTTTTTAAATGTTACCTGTCCCTTGCAATTTTCGTTTAAATCTTTCATCAGCGTGGCTGGAAAGTTGTAAATTTCCAGGCTAAGCAGGTAGTCCTCAATCTACCTTCAAAATTTCTGCTGCTAAGGGAGACAGCCCTTAAGTGAATTTTGCCCCGTTTTAATGACCTTAACTTGCCACCGTTGTTAAACGAATCGCTGCAGTTATTAATAATGGGGTCGTTAAGTGGCTTCCCCCGTTGACTTTGCCTGTCAGAAGTTTGCAAAAGGGGAATCACATGATCCAGAGGGAGACTGCAACCGTCATAAATATGAGTCAGTTGCCGAGTGTCAGAATTTGGATCACGTGACCCTGGGTAGACGGCAACGGCCGTAACTGTGAAAAATGGTCGTAAGTCGGTTTTTTCAGTCCCGTTGTAACTTTGAATGGTCACTAAATGAACAATCGTTAAGTCGAGGACTACTTTGTATCCTGTATATAAATATGATCTAAATGGGAGGAACGTAGACCAAGCAGAGAAGGGGAGGACGAGCTAAGCCTGAAGTGTAAAACACTATAATAATAATAATAATAATAATAATAATAATAATAATAATAATAATAATAATAATAATAATAATAATAATAATAATAATAATAACAACAACAACAACAACAACAACAATAAAGTTGGAAGGGACCTTGGAGGTCATCTAGTCCAACCCTCTGCTCAGGCAGGAAACCCTATACCATTTCAGACAAATGGCTGTCCAGTCTCTTCTTAAAAACTTCCAGTGTTGGAGCATTCATTGCTTCTGGAGGCAGGTTGTTCCACTGGTTAATTGTTCTAACTGTCAGGAAGTTTCTCCTGAGTTCTAGGTTGCTTCTCTCCTTGATCAGTTTCCAACGGTTGCTTCTTATCCTGCCTTCAGGCACTTTGGAGAATAGCTTGACTCCCTCTTCTTTGGGGCAGCCCCTGAGATATTGGAATACTGCTATCATGTCCCCCCTCATCCTTCTCTTCATTAAACTAGACATACCCAATTCCAGCAACCATTCCTTATGTGTTTTAGCCTCCAGTCCCCTAATCATCTTTGTTGCTCTTCTCTGTACTCTTTTTAGAGTATCAGCATCTTTTTTACATCGTGGTGACCGAAACTGGATGCCGTATTCCAAGTGTGGCCTTACCAAGGCATTGTAAAGTGGTATTAATACGTGGTTGATATATGTAAATCTATTTTGCTTACAGATGACCCTCCCTTTCTAGACACCCATGTACACATCCACAAGCACCATTTATGGGACCCCCCCCCCTCTTCCAAACTTGATAATCTCAACTGTTAGCAGAAGGGCAAAAGTTGTGTGTTTCTTTCTCTCTCTCTCTCTTTTTTTCATAAAAGCTTGCAGTAATTTAATAAATCTGGGGACTAGCCTCATTCTTTGTATTTAATTGATAGAAATGGCATGCATCAAAGAAAACGCATACTGAGACTTAATGTGCATAAAATGGATATTAGCATTTTAAAGAGGCAGATTAACACATTTATCCAAGTAATTTTCATATATTGCTTCTAATAAAAGCTTTGCAGTATAAAATTCTTAATGAGGCTAATCGCATACATTCCATTTAGTGGGGTGTGATTAGGGATAACATAGAGGTATTTTTAATCAGTTTTCTGAGGCTTAAGTGCATTATTATTATTAGTAGTATTATTATACAATTACTTGATTTTTCATGACTTTTGTATGTGGAATATATTTACACACACACACATGCACACACACACTAGACAAAAGTCTCTCTCTCTCTCTGTATATACATATATCCAATTAACAAAAAGGTCCACCGTTCAATCACGTGGATATTAATTATTTTCAGGCTGATGGGCCGGAATGATAGCCCTGGGCTGGGGACAGACGGAGAGAAATCGAAAAACATCCGTTCAAACCGAGGAGGCAAAAATATACAAACTTTACACCGCAAACCCAGCAGGCTTTACATACAAATTATACATTTAAATATAAGGTACTATCTTCTCTTGCTTTCCACCGGACAGGCCCAGGCCTCCAGGTTCAGGGTTCCTGGGCCTTTCCGCGTTTCTTCCAGACTGAATTGAGGGCCGCCAAGGCTTCCACCGTCACTCTCAGCTTCCCGATCACCACTCTGTCGTCTTGCAAATTGAAAACTGGAGAGGGGAAAAAAAAGGGCAGAAAAGAGAAATGACCCATCAAGAAGCAGATTGACGGACATCTTAACTTCTGCATCTCTGATGGACACCGAAAAAGGACTTGGGACAGGCTTAAAAAAAAAAAAAAAAAGAACGAGAGGGAGGCAGAGGGAGATTGATTAAATGTCTGCGAGCCTTCAGGCTCCGTGTTTCTAAGGAGCATCGGGACCTGCTCTTGGGTAGAGAGGCTGAAACGATGGCCCAGCCTGAGCAACAGGGATCCCAGGCCAAACCACGGAGCCTCGGTGGTCTGTTTAGGAGGTGACAGGGTCAAGACCCTAAGGCCAAGCTGCCAGTTTTCTGGGAAAACCCTTTTCCTGTCTCTTTCGAAAAGCAAAAAATCTTTAAAAAGAAATCGGCAAACAAAAGGTTGTCCTTCTGAAACTGAGATTAATGTTTTAGCTCGTTCGTTTCGATTGTCTTGGAGGGAAACTTCCATCTGACCTTCTCACGTAACGGAGAGGTCCTCCACGGACGATCACAACCCCTGGGAACAGAATACCCCTTGCTTAAGCCGTGGGGTCGTTAAAACGAGTCGTGCCCCATTTCCTGAGCTTTTGGGTCCTTCGTCGCTGAACGTCCCCGGGTTCACACGATTTGCTTTTGTGACCTTTGGTCAGTCAAAGTCAATGGAGAAGCCAGATCCACTTAACAACCATGATACTAACATAACATCTGCACTGATTCACTTAACAACTGTGGCAAGAAAGGTCATAAAATGGGGAGAACTCACTTAACAAATGTTTCACTCAGCAACATAAAGTTTGGGCTCAACTGTGGTCATAAGTTGAGGACTACATGTACATGACTAGTCTTTTTCAAAAGTTACTTTTGTTCTTCTTGTGCTGCTGAGAAAGAATCCTTCTGACTTGTTGCTGGGAACTAACAAGATCCCTGATCTACCTGTTTCTTTAGATTTAGTCACTGCGGTTAAGCGAGTCATGAAGAAGTTAGGCCAATTCCCCCACTTGACTTTGCTTGTTGGAAGCTGTCGGAGGTCATTTTGTCCGGTGCCACTGTAACTTCGAACAGTTACGAAACAAAGTATTGTAAACTGAGAATGACCTGTACTTGAGACGCCTTAGAAGGAAGTTGGCCCAGAAAACCCACGTTTGAATTAAGGCATTTGGATGTTTTCTTTCAAGGTGAGACCGATCAACTATCAACCGTCAACGATTCTTAATGCCTTTTTTTGCTTAAGGACGTGTGGACACCATCCGTAATATTATCCCAACGATGCTTTTTCAGGAGGCAACTGGACTTTCTTTGAAGACGTTTTGCTTGTCCTCCGAGAAGCTTCTTCAGCTCTGACCCCACCATCCAGCCAGAGCTGAAGAAGCTTCTTGGAGGAGAAGCGAAATGTCTTCAAAGAAAAAGGAAGTCCAGATGCCTCGTGAAAAAAAGCATCTTTGGGATAACGATGACCTGGATGACCGAGAATCTCCGAAGACATTCATAATATTAGATCTTAGGTACTTAATATCCTTAAGGATTTGTGAATTGGGAAGCTGGAGACACTGGTGTTGGAAGAACTACCCTGGACTTACCATCAATGTCTCGGTCAATAAGGTCTTGCCTTTGCTGGAAGATCTGGCTTAAACTCACGTAAGCAAAGCCAATATCTTCACAGTCCAGATCCTGCTGATCCTCCGGAGGGTCACTGACCACTGTAAATCGTATACTGGGGGGGAAAAAAGGCGGGGGGAAGGAGAGTTATTTCTGACATTGCATTGGAATTTTAAAAAGTTAGATGAAACCTCAGCTGGGTTCAATGAGGTTGAAATAGATTTGGATCCCTCGCAGTTCAGGGCCAGGAGGGGATCCGGTCACAGCCTTAACCGGCCACAGGAGTCAAGAGAAGAGCATGGTTGATTTGTTCTCAACAGCACCTTCTGGGGCAAGATGGTCCTTTGGGGGAGGCTCTGATATGGACCGGGAACATCCCTATGGATCAAGAGCCAGGAGTTGCTTTTTGTTCGAAAGGGAAATGGCTGCTTTAATGATGCATTTGGTTAACATAAGGGGCAATTTAGTACTTAGATCATCTTCCAAGAGAGCATCAACAGTGTGTTACGCAGCATCAGCGTGACAGTAGCTACATTCATTTATGCTCTCAGCACATTTGGCTCTTATGATCAGAGCTGGATTAAGGGTGTCCCTGCCTCATAGTGTCTCATTTAGGAACAGTTCCCCAAAGTACCTAAATGCCCTTCCTTCCTTCCTTCCTTCCTTCCTTCCTTCTTCCCTCCCTTTTTCCTTCCTTCTTCCCTCCCTCCCTCCCTCCTTCCCTTCCTTCTTCCCTCCCTCCCTCCTTCCCTTCCTTCCTTCTTTCCTCCCTCCCTTCCTTCTTCCCTCCCTCCCTCCCTTTCTTCTTCCCTCCTTCCCTCCCTCCCTCCTTCCCTTCCTTCCTTCTTCCCTCCCTCTTTCCCTTCCTTCTTCCCTCCCTCCCTCCTTCCATTCCTCCCTCCCTCCCTCCCTTTCTCCCTCCCTTCCTTCCTTCCCTCTAGCTGCCCATCTCAATCAATGACTCTGGTTAGCTTACAATTCCTAGCTCTGTTTAATTAAGACCCAGAACTACGCCCTTGGAAATAAACAAAGCAACAAAAAAAATTGTAGGAGGAAGGAGAGAAAGGACCATCAAGGGAGGGAAAAAAACTGGGTATCATGCAAGACCAGAAACAATGTATTATTCTTTATTTTATAAGTTAGCATTCCTATCTAAGATATTTTGTGGAATGGTAGACGGGGCCTGTGAAAAGGGGTCTTGCCGCATTCTGGCTTCTCCTTCAAACAGAAAAAGGAAACTCTTTAATCTGTCCCATCCATAAGCATTAAAAAAAAACAACAATCAAGGATAAAATGCGTTATTTCAGAAGTTTCCAATATATAATATAGGAGAATGTCCTTTAGTCGTAAATATTGCTTGTGGTGGGCTCTGGCATTTGACGTTCTGCCAATAAAACTATTAATTCATGTACAAAAAGTCCTGGGATGAAATATTATTTTGGAACGCGTGCTTGCTTATGTTTAGATGAAGAATGGAAGGAAACTCTTTTTGGGGAGAACCAATTTAAAATAATGCTACCCCTCTTAAAAAAAAAAAAAAAAAAAGAACAGACCGAGAAACAAATTCCAAAATGGGACCGTGCGTAAGTGCACTATCGTTCCTGCCACATTTTAATTTTTTTCATCTTGCTGGTTCAAATTCGTAATTTTTGTTCGACGAACAAACGTTAAACAACATGTCGGCCTTGTTTGTTTATTTGGCAGTGTGGAACGACACAAAGCACAAAGGCGAGTGTCAAGGACGACTTTCCTTGGCGCCTCAGCGAACCCACGACACTTGGAAAAGTTTAGCCAGACCGCAGAAAATTAGCTTTGCAGATTGTTAAGCATGTTGTGCATGTTCCTTTCTCGAACCAAACCAAACAAAGACAACATCGACGTCGATGCAAATTAACACCATTCTAGATAGAGCAGATGTTGCTTCGAAAATATTTAATTTAGCTTCCCAGCTGTCCCAAAAGATCATGTTATTGGCAACAGCAAGAATCTTTTTACGTAAGTTGGGGCAAAATGCAAAGCTCTCCTTAACCCAGATCTATAGGTGTTAACGTAAGTGTATTAGCATTGTGGTTTATTATTCACCGCCTTGTGAGCTGGTTCTTGCAGGATATTAAGCCACAACGTTGTTTGTCTTTAGTTTAACCAGGATAAAATAATTGCTTAAACTATTGAAAACAAACCATAGTTGGCTGAAGAATCCTGAATGGTTTTGTCGAGAGCTTATTATTAGGAGTGAATTCAGAATTGGGACTAATTTATTTACTTACTATGTCCATTTCTTCTGGTTATTGACAGAAGAGCTGATTTACAAATCAGCTGAACAACCCATGGTTGTTTCTTTTATTTAGAAACTGCCTCCAGCCTTCTCATTATTTTGGGGGCTGAATGCACAAATTCGGCCTATATTTCGGTTGCAGAATGAGGGAAATGGGCAATTTCCAAATTCAATAAACGCACTGCATTCATATAGTAAATTCTACAGCACATCTGGAGAGTTAAAACAATACTTCACACCTGCAATTTGGACAATGTTCAATGGTTGCTCTTTTTAAATCACTTTTCCCCAATGTCCAGAAAAAATGGAAATCTCTGTGAGAACCTGGGAAATTCAAATCTGCAAACTAAGCATAACTTTAATTCTCACTGTCTTTTGTACAACGCGACTTTACGGTCATTTTAGTTATCCCCTGAAATTTCCTTTCCCCACATACGTGGCCAATTTGGAGCGATATTTTTATCCCGGGTTGTTTGGTTTCCTAAACTTTAAAGTTTGGTTCCTGTTTCAAATGAAAGGGGGTGGGGTGGGGTGGGGGAAAGAAATCTTCTGATATTATTGTACAGGGCCTTGTGATAGGAAACATGTGGCAGAGGAGCCAAGCCGCCAACTTCACAATCTGTGGCATCTGTGTACTTGAGAACAATAATAGGCATTTCCCATCTCTCCTGATGGCTGGGCTTCAAAGAAGGCTCTGAATCGGACGAGGAGCAAGGGACAATTCACATATTCAAGTGGTCCACACGTGGGGACGTGTTGTGAGGGACAAGCTAGGAGAAGATTGCCATAATTGGTTAAGGCACCAGGCTAGGAAGCAGGAGACACTGAGTTCTAGTCTTGCCTTAGGCATAAAAGCTGGCTGGGTGACTTTGGGCCAGTCACCAGGAGACACTGAGTTCTAATCCCGCCTTACCCATAAAATTTGGCTGGGTGACTTTGGGCCAGTCACCAGGAGAGGGTGAGTTCTAGTCCCGCCTTAGGCATAAAAGCTGGCTGGGTGACATTGGGCCATTCACCAGGAGACGGTGAATTCTAGTCCCACCCTAGGCATGAAAGCCAACTGGAAGACTTTGGGCCAATTACCAGGAGACAGTGAGTTCTAGCCTCGCCTTAGGCATGAAAGCTGGCTGGGTGACTTTGGGCCAGTCACCAGGAGAGGGTGAGTTCTAGTCCCGCCTTAGGCATGGAAGCCAACTGTGAGACTTTGGACCAGTCCCTCTCTCTCAGCCCAACTCATCTCACAGGGTTGTTGTGTGGAAAATAGGAGGAGGAAAGTGTGTTGGATGCGTTCCCTGCCTTGAGTTATTTGTAAAAATAATAATGGTGTGATATAAATAATAACATTGGTCTGTCTTAATGAATCCAACCATTGATCCATTCGTATGAGTAACTTCTTCTTTGATTGTCAATGGTTCTTGAGAATGGACAATTGGGGGGAAATGGTCTATAGAAATATGTTTGTTTAGGTGCACCATGCACAAATTAAATATGGATGGCTGCACTGTTGTTTATTTAAAAAAAAA
>NW_015387051.1:130172-140261 GCF_001527695.2 Protobothrops mucrosquamatus | reverse complement strand
ATCTGTGCCATGGATTATAAGACTACTGGGATATCTTCAACTTTATTTGGAGTTTTACTAGGCCCGGCATGTTATTCATCTGACTAATGTATGCAGTAAATCTGGAAGTCCTTTGCTTGTTTGCTGAAATGAGAAAAGGGGAAAAAAATAATAATCTTTCTGAACTTCAAAGTGCTTTAGATGTGAGACGTGCCCGCTCTTAAGGGATCACTTTATGGCACTTCCTGTCGGATTCCATTAAAAAAAAACAACCCTATGTGCCAGCCACCATATGAAGCTCAGTTTGGAAATAAAATGGAGGAAAGAATAGGTTATTGCCTTATTGCCAGCTAATATCCCGTTAGTTGAAACTGCTTATCTGTGAATACATGGACAATCTGAGGGTGCGTGAAGCTAATCAGCAGTTCTGAAACCAACTGAACCAGCAGCTGCTCCAGCTATGATCAAAATAGCACAGATTTTGAAATTAAAATGAATTTCTCTCTCCACCCACAGACAACACACACTGGATGGACATTAAAAAGGAAAACAGTTCTTTGCTTTTGAAAATTGTAAGCCGCATTCAGATACCGTGAAGGGTGGATTTACATTTCCTCAGAATAAACACGGGCGTTAGAATGACATTTTTCGAAAACAGCTTGCATCCACGCTCCTGTGAAGTACCCGGATAGAAATAACACATTGAACATGTTGCTCCTGGAGTATCTGAACTTAGTGAAGCAAAAGTCAAGTTTTCCCAAGTATTTATGTCCTCGTTGGTTCCTTTTTCCTTTCCCTGCTATCGCAATTAAAAAAAGATGTTGAGACTCTAGAAAGAGTGCAGAGAAGAGCAATAAACATGATTAGGGGCCTGGAGGCTGAAACTTATAATGAACGGTTTCAGGAATTAGGTATGTCTAGTTTAGTAAAGAAAGAGTAGGCGGGACATGATAGCAGGGTTCCAGTATCTCAGGGGCTGCCACAAAGAAGAGGGAGTCAAGCTATTCTCCAAAGCGCCTGAAGGCAAGACAAGAAGCAACGGATGGAAAATCATCAAGGAGAGAAGCAACCTAGAACTAAGGAGGAATTTCTTGACAATTAATCAGTGGAATAATTTGCCTCCAGAAGCGGTGAATGCTCCAACACTGGACGTTTTTAAGAAGAGATTGGACAATCATTTGTCTGAAATGGTATAGGGTTTCCTGCCTAAGCAGGGGGTTAGATTAGAAGACCTCCAAGGTCCCTTCCAACTATTCTATTCTATTCTATTCTATTCTATTCTATTCTATTCTATTCTATTCTATTCTATTCTAATTATTACCAAAGAATATAAATCAAAGTGTCTCCTCAAAACCTTACCTTCCATGTCTGGGCTCAGATCCACAAAGTACAGCCTTGAGATAATCCCACCTTGCTTTGTGCTTGGCTTGATCCACATATATTACTGCAAAATCGAACAGAAATAACCGTTAAGTTAAGAGTCATTAAGTGCCAGCTAGTAAATAAATGCATTTACGACACTTGACTTCTTTTGCACAGGCTGATCCTACGTGTCGATTTTGGCAACCTCAAATAATCCCTCGGTGTTGATTGAAACACCCTGAAGTAAAATGCTGCTCCGATTCATATTCACCTTTTTTTTTGTTTTGTTTCTACAAAGAAACGATAGCATAAGGCCAAGCATTCTTTTGCAATGACTTATACGCACATAGAGTTCCCATCTGGTACAAGATGCGCAACATAAAATGGGAATAAAGACTGGAAGCCAATTCTAGAAGGCAGAATGTGGAGGGCAGATGAGCCGGCTTTATTCTCAGACAGACAAATATTTCCAGAAAAGGTGGAATTTTATATATATATATAAAAAAAACCAGATGGCTCTGAATCCTCAACGCGGAGGTCTTTCCTCGTGGTTTTGATAACTGCTCAAAGGGACCCGCTGTTCAGTTGAAGGGAGAAAAAGGATTATTTCAATCCCGGACCCCTTTGCTGGGCTGTTCTTGATGTGAGATATTGAGTGAAGATCATCTGCCCTCACATAAGAGTCTCAGGACTTTTAAAAGATCTTCCAGACTCTTCTGAACATCTTTTGAAATCAAGCGAATCAAAATGAAAAAAGATTCATGGACTGCAGCTACCTTGACTGACAAATAAGCTATCAGAAAGGTTGAGCTGGGGTTGAGTTTTGTCTTGGCCTTACATTTATTTGGTGCCCAAAGCTTGGATGTTCTAGCAATGCACATCATCCAAAAATAATGTCCAACGCTCTCCACGTAGGCTTCTGAAACTCCAGGAATAGCAATTTTGACTTAGGCAGAGCAGGTGATGTTTTGGTGGTTGAGGGCCACGTCCAGTGGTGGGACTCAACTATGTGAACAACTGGTTCTCTGTGTGGATGCCACTTCCAGAAGTCCATTCTGGGCCTGGTCAACAAAAAAAATAGCTACCGGTTCTGCCGAACTGGTGTGAACTGGCTGAATCCCACCACTGGCCATGTCTACGGTTTTTGAGGGAGGGGGACTTTGATTTACGTCAGGGCTGTCCCACCTTGGCAGGTGGGTGTGGACCTCAACTCCCAGAATTCCCCACAATGTCCATTCCTTACCTATCCATTACTCTTCTCCAACTTGGAGCTCCCCAGATGGAACAGAGAAGATGTAACACACATACTCTCAGGCGTGGTCGTGGGAACTGAGGTCTAACTCACTAACAATAGTCGAACTAGATTTCTTGCAAAAGCTGCTACGCCTCCCGGATAAACAGTTGTGCCAAAATCGGTCCAAACAAGGTTTGTGGTCTTATCTTTTTTTTTTCTGAATCAAATCCTAGAAACAAACTTGACATAATTCCTGTAGTCTCTACAGGCGGTCCTCGAATCACAGCAGTTCATTTAGTGACAATTCAAAGTTACAACAGCAATAAAAAAAGGGACTTGTGACCGTTTTTCACACTTAGGACCATTGTGACATCCCCATGTCACGTGATCGAAATTCGGACGCTTGGCAACTGGCATGTACCTATGACTGTTGCAGCGTCCAGGAGTCACATGATCCCCTTTGGCAACCTTCTGACAAGCAAAGTCGATGGGGGAAGCCAGAGTCACTTAACAACCGGGTTACTAATTTAACGACTGCAGGGATTAACTTAACACCTGTGGTAAGAAAAGTCGCAAAAATGGGGCAAAATTTACTTATGGTCTCGCTTAGCGACAGAAATTTTGGGCTCAGTCGTGGTCGTAAGTCAAGGAATAACTGTACGTGGAAAGAAACTTTCTTCCATCATACTACTCTGAATCCAAAGGGTACTCAACCGCTATTCATTCCTCAAAGCTCAAGGCTTCTGATTAACTCTATGTAAGTCTCCTTAAAAAAAAAAAAGAAAGAAAAGTTTGGGAATATTTCATTAATCTTACCCGATTGTCATTTCGCAAGCAGGTTTATACACAGCCAAGATAACATTCTTTAGGCCCATTAATCTTGTTTCCAGGCTGTTTTCCTGCTTTCTCAGCATAGTTGGGACAATATTCTTTCAGCTCTATGAAATATCAATGCTATTTCCTTGTTATCAGAATCTATCAAGTGAATTTAATCTTTCTTATTTCAATTAGGGTGGTTTAGTCCAAAGAGGGAGAAAGGGAAAACGAGACTGAGGGACCAGGGGCAGAAGGGAATCATATTGTTCCAGGTGAAATTAAGCATGTCCCATTTGTGTGTCGCTCTTTATATCATCTGAGTGAACGAAGCTGCTTACACCCCTAATGTTTGACTCTTGAGAATTAAAAAGTATTGTTGAGTTCGGGTTGAAAATGATTAGTATGATGTCTGTGTGCTTATTAATGCCTTCTCAAAGATTTTTTTTTTAAAAAAATATATTTTATTCTCGAAGTACTATTTGATATGTCAACAGGTCATAAGTAGAAGGGCTTTGCAGGGAAAGGGGAAATAAGAGTCAGAGTTTATGTTATCTGTGTAGGAAAATACTACCAATTTACTTATCTAGAGGCAAATGGCAATGTAGGCAAGCAGGTAATAGCATTCTTCTCTGGGAAGTCCTTGGTGCTCTCTGAGGTTGGTTGTTTTCTTGCAGATATTTCATCACCCAACTAGGTGACATCATCAGTGCTAGAAGCACCTTCTAAGTACTGATGATGTCACCTACGTGGATAATGAAACGTCTCCAAGAAAACAACTAAGCTCACACCACTAGTATCATAGACCATCTGCCTATATGCTTTTATTAATAAGTAACTGTCAGAGGCAAGTCCTACCATATGTCCCAACTTCCAAGTTTTGATGTTCTATCTCTTCTTGTGTCAATGATAGGAGAGCTTGGAAACTGCAGTTCTTCAATTTTTGGAAAATATCCAAATGTTCCTTTCTGAAACCCACTGTCCATCTTCTTTACATAATTCTTTAGGCAGATTTTTTTAACATGAATAAAGCTATATGCAAAATGATGTCCCTAATTAACAGACAAGCTTGGACCCATTATAGTATTATGATTTACTAAGAACATTTAATTTATTAACTGTGAATCTCTCCTCCTTCTATCTATAGATTAGAAAGGAAAAACAAATGGCTAGGGACCCAACAATACTCAGTTGCTATATTAAAGGTTGCTTATTAAGGCAGAATTTCACAAGAGCTCTTTGTCTCAGCTAAGATGTAAACCAGTTTCTTAAAAAGCCAGCCACAATGCTTGAGACATAAATATAATAAAAGAATCCAATAAAAAAGGCATTTATTTACTAAGAAATAATGACTTCTCACATTACACCTGAGTTTATCGTGATTATTTTTTTCATACAAAATCCGTGGGACTGCTAGTTTCTCCCTGAGCTCAAAGTACACTTCCTTTCCCCATCATGTAAATCTCAGTTTTATTAAAGAAAATATTCAATTAACCTCAAATATTCTACATACCCAAATCTAATTAGGCCTGAATAAGAAATGGAGTAAAGCTATAGTAAACACGCACGCTCTGACTTCATTACTATTAGATTATTGGCTTTCTTGCCGACATTATGAAACACCAAATTCATTAGGGCACTTTCTTTGGAATGATGTTTCTTTACAAGGAGAGCAGGCACAGAGGAAATATTAGATGACCAGTTATTTAAGTAATATCCTAGGAACAGCAAAGCAACCTTGCTAGAAATGAGTTCTCTCTGCTAACTTCGTGGCAAAGGCAGAAAAAATATTTCCCAAGAGAAAATTCAGCTTGTTAGAAAACTGATTTGTAACATACTTGTATGCAAGAATCCCTGGTTGTATAAACAGAAGCACAGAATCAAAATCACGTGAAGTATTAATACCACTTTATAAATCCTTAGTAAGACCACACCTGGAATATTGCATCCAGTTTTGGTCCATAAATAAGCCAATGAGCAAAATAAATAAACACCAGGAATTATGCATTGGTACTCATGCAATTGCGGACATTTTAAGTAGCCCCGGTTTTATCCGATTTGTGTTTTGCTATCTTATTCTTATTTTTATTTTTATAACTAATGAAGACCAGAAATATCCTATTTCAAAATTCTTCTTGTTGTAACATATTCCTTTGGGCTATATGCTAAGGGACCTGAAAGACGCCATCTCCACCACTAGATTCTTTCTGCTTCTTCCTGTCCTAATCAACAGTATCTAAAATTTCACAATCTACAAGGAGGGACATTTAATCTCTTATGAAAAATCACATTGGCCTTCAAACTGGAGCCACTGATTTGCAAATTCCAACTGCTTATTTTCCCCTAAGGTGGACATCAAGTTATCTCTAAAGTTTATACTTGGCTATCAGGGAGGGGAGGATTGTGTTTGTGTGTATGAAACCCTGATAAGAACTTTTCAATAAAATCTATTACGGGAAGAAGAAGAAGAAGGAGGAGGAGGAGGAGGAGGAGGAGGAGGAGGGGAAGAGGAAGAGGAAGAAGAAGTAGAAAAGAAGAAGAAGAAGAAGAAGAAGAAGAAGAAGAAGAAGAAGAAGAAGAAGAAGAAGAAGAAGAAGAAGAAGAAGAAGAAGAAGAAGAAGAAGAAGAAGAAGAAGAAGAAGAAGAAGAAGAAGAAGAAGAAGAAGAAGAAGAAGAAGAAGACACAAAATCAGTGATTTAGAAAGATGAAATGAAATAAGTATTAAATGAATTCCTACCATGGCTGTAGTTATAATACACCCGTTGCCCGCTTCTGGGTTTTGGTAGCGCCACGCGAGTTTCGGTTGTTTTGAAACTGGAGAACTTGGACTCTATGAAAAGCTGCTGGATCATCTCATCCATCAAAATCTGGCGGTCCGTGAGGCTGAGCGACACTATTTCGATTCGGATTCTTTCCGCAGTCTGGTTAAAGACAAACAACAGGACCGTTGCTGATTGTAACACACCACCGTCTCACTTACTTGGGCCATGTCATGCTGGGGAATTCACCAGAGAAAGCAATTATATTTGGAAGAGATAGCAGTAAAAAGAAACCAGGCTGTCAAAGAACACGGAGGCTGGACACCATCAAAGCCGACCCCAGCCAGAGCAAAGAACAACTCAAAGAAGCAGTGCAAGATCGGAAGATGGGGAGAGACCTAGCCCCACAGAAGGTCTCTCTAGACCTGGCCAGTCTAGAGAAAAGAAGGACTAGAGGGGACATGATAGCAGTATTCCAGTATTTGAGGGGCTGCCACAAGGACGAGGGGATCAACTTGTTTTCCAAAGCACCAGAAGGCAGGACAAAAAACAATAAATGGAAACTGATCAAGGAGAGAAGCAACCTGGAATTAAGGAGAAACTTCCTGACAGTGAGGACTATTAACCAGTGGAACAGCTTGACTCCAGAAATCGTGGGCGCTCCATCACTCGAGGTTTTTAAGCCACATGTCTGAAATGGTATAAGGTCTCCTGCTTGAGCAGGAGGCTGGACTAGAAGATCTCCAAGGTCCCTTCCAGCTCTCTTCTGATTCTGATTCAGAAATGTCAAGAGTCGAACACAACTGAATGGATAACATCATCATCACCATCAATGTTCCACAAGCAGACATGTCACACAGGTCTTGGGTGACAAAGCTGCAAAGGACTCTTGATTTGGGGATTCCTACAGTCTTTGCAAGAGGCAACCCACTTATGTTTTATGTGACCTATAATAAATAATTATTTTTTTCTTTTTTAATTATGACCTCCCTTTACACTTCTTTCTTCCATTTGGATCCGCCATTTACACTTCTTTCCGCCATTTGCTAAATGGTACATCCACTAAACATGAAACCAACCTATGTCTGGGGGACTACTCTCTCTGGTGTAACCACCACACCTTTCACCCTACAAAGTACATCTTCTTGGATCATCATGCAACATGATTGCCCTTGAAACCGCTAGCTTTTCTGGGTGTAGTAAAAAATCACCATCTTTAATACACGAGCGTGCATTTACAAGATGTCTTCATTTTTTATTATTTTTTTGAAGATTAAAAGGAAATCTCTGATGGTGTCAAAAAACGTGCGTGTTGATTGCACTATCCACTTAACGTGTTCTCGCTCAAAATAACACTGTCCACGAGGTGGAAGGCGCTCCGTGTTAAATATTAAAAGACAAGCACGCAAGGAATCTCTCGGTGGTTTTCAAAGAACGCACAACCTGTGCGATTTCAAAATGAGGTTAGGCTGAAGAACACTTGAAGGGTGAGAGATTTGTCTCTTCAAGAAACAAACTGAACACCTTGGAGGGTCTCAGCTGTCAAGGTCTTCTCAACTCTCTCTTGAGGGTGCCTGTTTGACTTGAAAGTCAATTTCTCCCATCAGCAATCCGATGGCTTCTATCTCCATCACTCACCTTGCAGTAATAGTCACCAAATTAAACAATGTAAAAAACAAAAAAACAAAACCCATTATGCTGGGTTTATCTTCAAACCAAACATTCATGCCATCTTTCAAGTGAGACATAGCAACTGACATTTTTCGGAAGACTATTCTATAATTAAGCCGTTGAAAACACCCCAGGATTTCCTCGGTAAATAAATATATATCCTTCCTACAGAACAATATCCTTGCTGTCAACCTCCTTCAATATTGGATGAAGCTAGCTTACTCCCACTGTTTTCAAAAGGCATTTTCTTTTATTATGTATCCTAAGACACCTTAACTAAAAACTCAAATCTGAATATTTCAATAAGATTGTTTTATTATTCAGTAGATTCATGGAAATTTTACCAGGATGACAGCAAATATTCCACACCGTTCTGTCTCCGCTAATGCAGGTACACAGCTTCAGCTGGCAATATTACCAGGATTAGCATAGTATGATGAAATATTTAAAGGAATTTTCTTTTCGTAAAAACCTAATAAATCAAATGACTGCCAAATGTCATTAAAGTGATGGTCTTTGACTTGAATATGCTTTTCATATTCAAATTCGAAAAGAGGCAGAAGGCTTGGAAAGGTTACTCGTTTCAACTAATAACCTCAAGCACCCTACATTCACATGCATAAAAAATGAAATTGCTTCCATTGTCTAATTTCACTTTAGAAACAGCCTCTTTCGCTTCCTGTCGCATGTATATATAAGAAGTATTTTTAAGTGAAATTCAGAGTAATTCCCTGCCGAATGCTTAACTCGGCTGTCAAAAGCAGCTCGGGTATAGGCACCGGTTTACAAATGCCGTCCAAATATAAACAAATATATGCAGTAGCAGGATACAACACATATTAAAAAAAAAAGCAGAAAGACCTCCCGTCCGCCATCTTGACTTCTTTTGGTGGCTACCAGCCCCTGACAAACAACAAACCTGTGAGGTGGGTTGGCTGAAAGGGACTGGTCCAAGGTCATGCAGACTTGTCGATAAGAAAGACAAAAAAAGTCTAGAGACACCAGAACAGAAGAGAAGGAACTGGAGAAGGTAACAAAATACAAAGACTTGCAAACAGAAATAGAACGACTGGGGCAAAAGAAAGCAAAGGTAGACCCAACAGTCATTGGTGCCTTCGGTGCAATCCCAAATCAGCTGGAGCACCAACTTGAATCTCATCGGCATTGACAAATTCACATCAGTCAATTGCAAAAGACGGCTTTCCTTGGAACAGCTTAGAACAATTAACCAGCGGAACAACCTGCCTCCAGAAGCGGTGAATGCTCCAACACTGAAAGTTTTTAAGAAGAGACTGGACAGCCATTTGTCCGAAATGGTATAGGGTTACCTGCCTGAGCAGGGGGTTGGACTAGATGACCTCCAAGGTCCCTTCCAACTTTATTATTATTATTATTATTATTATTATTATTATTTATATGCCTATCCCAGGACTATGGGAAGAGGTGGACAAAAATGCCAAATCCAGCCTGGACATCTGACTGACTGTGCGTCGAATCAAATAATAAACGATCATTATTATTGCCTTACTTTCTGCAGTGATCTTAATTCTCCCACCTATAGCCTAAGCCCCAGATGCATCAATAAAAGCTTTTCAATTCCCCGATCCTCAAATTTTACTTGCTATACTGCGGGAGGGGAAAAAAATTCCCACATATGTTCCTGGATAGCAGAGATACATCCACCTGGACTTTGGAAGCTGTTTAAAAAAAAAAAAAGCTGGATGTCAACATTAATTATGAACTTTTAGAACCTCATTTAAAGAAAATGATGATGACAGTTTTCACTAAAATGCTATTAGTGCTAAAAAGAAAAAAAGAGAGAGACTATCTATAACGAAGGGGAAAAGATGTAAACACACCTAGAGGAGAATGAGGCCACCGCAGAATAAATTGGTTTTGCTAAGACTCTCCCCGCGGGCACATTTGAAGATAACTTGAGAGCTGACAGCAGTAAAATTTTATTGTGATAATTGAAAGCTATATTGTTCTCAAATAATCTCGGGAAGATGTGGAGAGATGAGAACAAGCATTGTTTAATTTTATTTCAGCTGTATTTTAGCCTTTCTGAACACCCATGCAAATTCTCAAACGCCCCACGCCTAGCTCGGGAGCCTGTAACAAGGCTTTTAATCAATGTATTATACATCAAATTGATAATGCTAACTTCTGATTATATTCACATGTATGAAATATTCATAAAGAACTGTCCAAAGTTTTACA
Organism: Protobothrops mucrosquamatus; assembly: GCF_001527695.2. Taxonomy (NCBI): domain Eukaryota; kingdom Metazoa; phylum Chordata; class Lepidosauria; order Squamata; family Viperidae; genus Protobothrops; species Protobothrops mucrosquamatus. Next base: position 130,222 of record NW_015387051.1, on the reverse strand, counting down.
TTTTTCTGATTTTCCCCACCCACCCCTCCTCCTTCCATTAATTATCATGC